>NW_017670410.1:0-3754 GCF_001879085.1 Nicotiana attenuata | reverse complement strand
TACCTTCTCTAAAAGAGAGATTCTGTTCATCAGCTCAGTGCCGATAAGATTGGCCTAAGAAAAAAGAAAGGGAAATAAGTATCTCGAAGATAGAAATTTTTACAAAGTAAAAGAAGAGAAAGAAGGAAAATACCTTCAAAGTGGCATGCACTATGTCATTCATTAAAGTCAGGCTGCTATGGCTCTCCAGTTTTGCTTTCTCGATTGGGCCAATTAAAGGCTCGAGCCAAACGTCAGCTTGACCTGACTTCCTTAAGAGGCTGCTATCAGCAGGAACTTCAATAGTTACGCTCCTCGTAGCAGTACTTCTACTTGAAGAACCCACCTCCGTGTGGTGAACGATAGGTGGGGGAATTATCAATGGAGGAGCGGTGGAAGGAGTAGAAACAGTAGAGGGAGGAACAGAAACAGTTGAGGCAGGTAAAGAAAGAATCACATGCGCGGGAGTAGAAAAGGAAGATATGGGAAGTTCATCTAAAACAGGCCCTAAGTTTCCACTATCAAAGCCACTGATAAAGAGTTGATCAATGGACTCACGAGTATCATGTGGAGTGACGTCATCATCAGGAATAATAACAGGGGTATCAACAGGCTCGGAGAGAGGAAGACGAGGTGAGATTTCAGCTTCGTCGTCAGATACGACACGTCTTCTAGCTCGTGGTCTCTTCACCAGGGAGCCTCCTTCATCCTCTTCTTCTGAGTCTTCTTCTTCGGTAGCTTTTCTTTTTGCAGAAGAAGAATCCAAGATTATTTCTCGGGCTGAAGAGGTACGAGTACCCAAAGAGTCACGAGAGGCCACAACTGCCTCAATAGTAACCCCTCGAATAGCAAATCCTGATAAAAAGAAGGATAAAAGTTAGAACAATAAAAGAAAATATTTATATACGTGAAAGATAAAATAGAAACTCTTACCATGAGTCTTTACTTTCCAACCGTAACGGTTGGAAAGGTTTTTCCATGACCTACCCTCCATTGGAGCGGTCCTCAACAATTTTTCTACCCAACCACGGAAGTTGGGCACATTCTCCACAACACCCATGGTTGCTGAGAAAAGAAAAGAAGCGACATTAGAGAAATTAATAAGCTTGAAAGAAAAAAGGCACGAGAAAGATATAACACTTACGTGCAAAGTTCCACTTCTCAGGGAAGGGAACGTTATCTTCACCCACTAAACCAGCAGTGGGGGCAGCAACAAACCGAGCATACCAGCCACGGTCTTTATCATCTTCGGGGCTCACTAAAACCCTCTTGCTCCTGGCTGCTAGGGTAAAAACGCCAATACGGAAAAGCCTAGGGGAGTAGAGGTGAATTAGGTGGGGGAATGTAAAGCCAACATCTGCCATGTTGGAGAGGTGCCTTAAGCAGGCGACAGCTCTCGAAACAGTTGGACCAATTTGACCCAAACAAACATTGAAAAAACGGCAAAAATCTAGAATGACCGGGTCAATGGCTGGTTTAAACCCTAGAGTGAAAGGGTATGTATAAACAAAGGAGAATCCAATCATGTAGGAAGTGATCCTCTGATTTGGACTGGGAATGATAACTGGAAAATCACTACTCCAGTGACAGTCCTTACGAATCATAGGGGCTAATATTTATGTAATCTGAGTAGGGAAAGCATCAACACGATCTAAAGTAGCAACTTGGTTCCTAATAGATTCCCTATCATGGTGAAAAAATAGTTCTGTTGGAACTATCTCTTCAACTAGAGGCTCTCGTAAGGGCTCAGAAGGTTCTTTGTTCCTAGAAGAAGACCTTTGAGAAAGGGAACCTCTAGTTCTCGAAGAGGGACCAGAACTAGGAGAAGGCGTGAATGAGCTACCACCGCGAGCAGACCCCAAGCTACGGAGTCTACCCCCTCTTCTATGCCTAATGGGGGCATTGGGGAAGTTATCTAAAATAAGGGTTCTCCTAGGGTAGGGTTTGGTGAAGTCATGACGAAGAAGATTGGAGTGAAGAAGAAATGAATAGAGATTTGAAGAATTAAAGTGTTCGATACGCTTTATGTGGTAAAAAACAAGTAAAAAAAGTTATATTTATACTGATGGGTAACCGGCAAAAGGAAAAAAGTACAATGAAGGAAAGGCCACAATAATGATAACTGACACTTCGTGAACAGGGAAGCCGAAAAGAAAGCCTAAGAAAGCGCTGCAAAATTGTAAAACCAATAAGAGGGTGACACGTGTGTAACGTATTAAATGGAAGTGACAATTGAAGCGTCAATTTTGTCAGAGAATTAATGGTGACAAAAATTCTCTTTTAATGAAATCCACTTCCCAAATATTCAACTAATGAATAAATAGAAAGTGGGGGGACTATCTGTATTGGGGAAAATTATATTTATATATAAAGGTGACGTGTCAAGACACGTGGATTAGTCAAATGATCAAAGAATCGCAATTAGCCACGAGTCTGGAGTTACAACAGATACGAGCAAAGAAAGAAGAAGAGGCATGGGACATCAGACAAGTAATACGGCACCCGTACCTATTTAAGTCATTTATATCCGAGAATCAGAAGGAATGAATCTGACAATAGAAAAGAGTGCAGATACGACATTTAATGAGCATTAAATGCTGAATACGTTAGAGAATATATTTTGAATGTAATGATTGTGTAACGTAGCATTCAATGTCTTTAATTACTCATAATTGCCTCATTATGATTCGAGCAAAACGTATATTCTCAAAGGTACCTATAAAAAGGAGATATATGATCAGTTGTAAGGACACGAAATACTATTGGAATAGGCATTGATTTATTTGTTTCTCTTGATTACCATCTTGCTATCCAGAATTACTTCTTTTTATTCATTTTCTTGATTATCAGTAACCCGAGTTCTTCTAAATTTTTAGCTTTGACTAAAAGTCCATTTTTTGGTTAAACAGTAATGTCTAAGGGTCCCTGTGTAAGATAATTAATCTCTTTCTGAATCTGATACAATTTTGCCCCATTTGTTCGGTCATAACGATCCACTAATTCCCTCCACAACTCGACTGAGTCTTTCACATATTCCACACAATCAGAAATTTCCTTAGCGAGGGAATTGAGGATTCGCAAGGTTGTTGTGTCATCACACCTCTCCCACTGGCGAAATTGAGGCGAATTAGGGCTAGGTTTTCTACATTGCCTATTTATAAATCCTAATTTGATTTTAACCGACAGGGCTCGTAACACACTTCTTCTCTGTCACGACCCGGATTTCCCCACCCCCGGGGGTCGTGATGGCGCCTGCTCGTAGAAGCTAGGCAAGCCACAAAACATAAACTCCTACCTGTTTTATTTTTAAATCCTTTTATCTATCATAACAACAAGCGTTAAATATTTAAATGACAGCGGAATATGAAATTAAAGCGAAAGACTTAAATTATATAAGCTGAACAAAATGCGGAAATCAATATGTGCTCCTACCTAAGAACTGGTGTCACAACATCCACGAACTACTAAGAGTACTAAATACAATCGTTTGATAGAAATATAACATTGTTCGTCTCAAAAACATGAGATAACAGAATGAAGTATATGATAGAGGAGACGCCGGGCCTGCGGACGCGTGCAAGGCTACCTCGGTGTCTCAGTGGACTGAAGGCTGGCTCCCGAGCTACTGCTGGTGTCCCGGACCTGGGTCTGTGCAAAAGAGCACAGAGTGTAGTATCAGCACAACCGACCCCATGTGCTGGTAAGTGCCTAGCCTAACCTCGGCGATGTAGTGACGAGGCTAGATAGGACTACCACATAAACCTGTATATATATA
>NW_017670409.1:759472-774302 GCF_001879085.1 Nicotiana attenuata | reverse complement strand
GCAGGCTAATGGGCACGGACCGCGCAACAATAAAGCACGACCGCGTGGACACAAGCGCTGACCGCGTAGAAAGGAGTGCGGACCGCGCATGGTTACCCTTGAAATGTATACTCTCTGAATCTACTAGCGCGGCCGCGCAGCAAAACAGTGTGGTCCGCGCTAGGTCCTCTTGTCCCCACTTCAATGATTTTTCACACTTTAGCAGGTTTCACTCCGTTTCGAGCCGATTTTGGACTTTTGTCATCTTGTCGCTCAAACCTGCAATCAAGCGCACTTTGTAAGCATTCTGGGTCTATTTTATGACAATTCATACATAAAGCATAGGCAAGTATGGGCATAAAACGTGTTAAAATCACAGTTATCAGGTACAACCAGCATGGTAGCGATCCGGTTCGATGGTGTCTTTTCCCAAGACAATTTTGCAGTGCCACATATGCTGAGCCTTGCACCTGTGCGGACTATCGTCGTTTTGGAAGTCAGCCCGGAAGTGACTCATCTTGTCGACCCTTGGTATAACCTGCTTCCTACCAGCCTGTCTCATACCTCGAAGAGGGACATAAGGGTAGGTCCCCTTCAAACCGATCAATATCAGAAATGGCGCATCCCTAGATTGGACGATGAATTCTTCAGTAGGGAACTACTCGAACATCCATTGCACTCGGTCCTCAGTCAGATTATCGAAGAGTTCGACCCATTCTCTAGCATTCTCCGGTTGGGCGAACATGTTGGGCATATAATTCATTCGCTTCGGGTGATGAAAGGCAATATGATCGTCCCAGTCTCTACGATGGATTTCCTATCGGTATTCACCTTTTTGGAGGTGTTCCATGAGCCATAGTTGAAGTAGCAGATTACAACCCTCGAAATGCTTGGCTCCCTGTTGACACCTTTCTAGGGCTCGGTATATTTCTGCAATGATCATTGGCACGAGACTGAATTTGTCCGTCAATTCCTTCCATTAGAGTTTTGGTGACCATAGCTAGCCTGGTATGGATTCTTGCTTTCTTCATTGGGAACCCTATTATCCCCAAGAAACAGAACATGAAGACAAAGACCCTTCGATGGATATGCCCCAATGATAGGGCGAACTCGTCAGGATAAGTACGGTAAGATTTGGTGTGACCGTACCTTTCGTACAGATAGTCAAAGGGAATGTATGACTCCTTCAAACATGTCAAATCAGGATTCTTCTTTAGACCCATTATTTTGAGAAAACCTCTACCTTTGCGATTTCCGGCATCAACAAACCCGGAGTTTCCCACGGTATTCCAGCCAGTCCTCCTATCTCCTCAAGCAAAGGTGTCATCTCAATGTCTCCGAAGCGGAATACCGATCTATCACAGTCCCAGAATAGAGTGGCAGCTTCTATGATTTTGTTGTCGGGTTGAAATTCTAGGAGAGAAGGTAGGCTTCCTAGATATTTTCGGACAAGAGCTTGATAATTGGAATGAAGATCTTCCCACCATCTTAACAATCTGGGGTGAATGTTGGTGACCATGCCGAATCTGGGGACCTCGTGCCTCATTTCTGCAAGACAAAGTGTTAGACCCTTACCCCCACCAGACTCGACTATTTAACATCAACAATTAGCATAAAAAGCATTTAGTTCTCCAAATGAATGCACAGAACGTGGTAGTGTCCGTTTGGGTTTCAAGGAAACCTAGTGGACTTTGGACAAGGCTATCTTAAAGAGTCATTATGCGGACAACATAACTGACTCAGCTAGGTTTGACAATGATGCATGCACAATTAAACAGAGTAGGGTTTCTATGGAGTATTAGATAGGTACCCTTGAGCGGACAACTCAAGAGGGAAAGGCACGGAACCGTCGACTACACCGTTGATCGACTGGTTTTACCGCAAATATGCCTTTACCGAATTTAGGGGGTGATAATATCGGAAGGGCGCAACCACTCATTATAAGCGTTACTATGGTCAGTTGTTTGGCACGAGTGGAATATGATGTTGAATATGCAGTTACAATAATTAAACAATTTTTCATGTATTTGCACGTTCATAAAGTAAATAATTACAACAGTATCTCATAATTTACAACAGTATTAAAGGAAAGCGATAAAGGAAAGCATTAAGAAAAGAAACAAAGAGCCAAGTTAGTTTCGTAGTAGAAGAAAGAATAAATACTTAAAGGCATTTAAACAAGTAAAGACATGTAAAGAAACATAAAGTCACAAATAGCATGAGATGGTAAAAGCCTTAAAGAAATCCCCAGCAGAGTCGCCATGCTGTCGATGCCCCCCCCCCTTTTTTTTTTATAAAAATAGTAAAAATGATTTTAAAAGCAAATTAAAAGTACTGAGTCAGTTAATAACACATAAATATTAATTTAAAAATACTGGAACCAATATTTATAATTAAAATGCTATTAAACTTAAAATAGGCTAGAATTGCAATTATATGCAATTTAGCTTTTAGAATACCAAATAAATTTGTAAAAAATGTATAAAATATTACCTTAACTATATTTTGTATAAACATGAGAATAAAATAAATTATTCACCAAAATTGAGGATTTTGGGAATAATTACTGATTTTGTACTGCTAAAATGGACAATAAATTGATTTTAAAAATATTTAAAAAGTTGGGAAAAAATACTAAAATCCTTAGGCATGCTTATATATGCATATATATGTTATTTTGAAAGTATTTTGTATATGTGAAAATATGCAGGAAAAAATTGGGTATCAACATGCATCACCCTTGACCAAATTAACTAAAAAAGGTGCTCCTTTCAGGTGGTCGGATGAGTGTGATGTGAGCTTTCAGAAGCTCAAGACTGCCTTGACCACAGCTCTAGTATTAGTTTTTCCATCAGCTTCAGGTTCATATACGGTATATTGTGATGCTTCTAGAGTTGGTATTGGGTGTGTGTTGATGCAGGAGGGTAGAGTGATTACTTATGCTTCTCGGCAGTTGAAGCCCCATGAGAAGAACTACCCTGTTCAGGATTTGGAGTTGGCTGTCATTGTTCACGCGTTGAAGATTTGGAGGCATTATCTCTATGGTGTGTCTTGTGAGGTGTTCACTGATCATCGTAGCCTCCAGCACTTGTTCAAACAGAAGGATCTCAATTTGAGGCAGCGGAGATGGTTGGAGCTGCTAAAGGACTATGATATTACTATCTTGTACCATCCGGGGAAGGCCAATGTAGTGGCGGATGCCTTGAGTAGGAAGTCGGTGTGTATGGGCAGTTTAGCGTATATTCCAATTGGGGAGAGACCTCTTGCAGTTGATGTTCAGGCCTTGGCCAATCGGTTTGTGAGGTTGGATATTTCAGAGCCCAGTCAGGTCTTAGCTTGTGTGGTTTCTCGGTCTTCCTTGTTTGATCGCATCAGACAGCGCCAATATGATGATCCTCATTTGCTTGTCCTCAAGGACAGAGTTCAGCACGACGATGACAGAGATGTGACTATTGGTGATGATGGGGTATTGAGGATGCAGGGCCGAATATGTGTGCCCAATGTAGATGGGCTTCGGGAGTTGATTCTGGAGGAGGCCCATAGCTCGCGGTATTCCATCCATCCGGGTGCCGCGAAGATGTACCAGGATTTGAGACAGCACTACTGGTGGAGAAGAATGAAGAAAGATATAGTGGGATTTGTATCTCGGTGTCTCAATTGTCAACAGGTAAAATATGAGCATCAGAGACCGGGTGGCTTGCTTCAGCAGATAGATGTTCCAGAGTGGAAGTGGGAGCGGATCACCATGGATTTCGTAGTTGGACTTCTACGGACTTTAAGGAAGTTCGATGCTATTTGGGTGATTGTGGATCGGCTGACCAAGTCCGCGCACTTCATTCTTGTGTGTACTACCTATTCTTCAGAGCAGTTAGCTGAGATTTATATCCGAGAGATTGTTCGCCTGCATGGTGTCCCAGTTTCCATCATTTCAGATAGAGGTACTCAATTTAAATCACAATTTTGGAGGGCCGTGCAGTGAGAGTTGGGTACTCAGGTTGAGTTGAGCACAACTTTTCACCCTCAGACGGACGGGCAATCCGAGCGTACTATTCAGATATTGGAGGATATGTTGCGCGCTTTTGTCATTGATTTTGGGGGTTCATGGGGACCAGTTTCTACCGCTCGCGGAGTTTGCATATAACAACATTTATCAGTCGAGTATTTAGATGGCTCCATATGAGGCTTTATATGGGAGACAATGTAGATCTCTAGTAGGTTGGTTCGAGCCTGGCGAGGCTAGGCTTTTGGGTACAGACTTGGTACAGGATGCTTTGGACAAGGTGAAAGTGATTCAGGAGCGGCTTCGTACATCACAGTCAAGACAAAAGAGTTATGCTGACAGGAAGGTTCGTAATGTGTCTTACATGGTTGGGGAGAAGGTTCTATTGAAGGTTTCACCCATAAAGGGTGTTATGAGATTTGGGAAGAAGGATAAATTGAGTCCTCGGTTCATTGGGCCTTTTGAGGTGCTTCAAAGGATTGGGAAGGTGGCTTATGAGCTTGCTTTGCCACCTAGCTTGTCGAGTGTGCATCCGGTATTTCATGTTTCTATGCTCCGGAAGTATATTGGCGATCTGTCTCATGTTTTGGATTTCAGCACGGTTCTGTTAGACGGTGATTTGACTTATGATGTGGAGCCAGTGGCTATTTTGGAGCGGCAGATCCGAAAGTTGAGATCAAAGGATATAGCTTCACTGAAAGTGTAGTGGAGAGGTCGGCCCGTGGAGGAGGCTACTTGGGAGACCGAGCGAGAGATGCAGAGTAGATATCCTCACCTGTTTGAGGCTTCGGGTATGTTTCTTGACTCGTTCGAGGATGAACGTTTGTTTAATAGGGGGAGGATGTAACGACCCGGCCGGTCGTTTTATGAGTTACAACCCCGTTTTCCCCATTTCTGCTTTTTTATGTGTTGTTCAACTATATTTCATCGTATCGTGTTGGTTGTGTTGTGTTCGGAGTGGTCTTGGAGTGGAATGAGACACTTTGTCTCTTATTCGGAAGCTTAAGTTGGAAAAGTCAAACGGATGTTGACTTATGTGTAGAAAGTCTTGGATGCGAATTCTGATGGTTTGGATAGCTTCGTTAGGTGATTTTGGACTTAGGAGCGTGTTCGGAATGTAATTCGGAGGTCCGTGGTAGATTTAGGCTTGAATTGGCAAAATTGGCAAAATTGGAAATTTGGAGTTTTCTGGTCGGCATTGGAAATCTTGATATCGGGGTCGGAATGGAATTCCAGAAATCAAAGTAGGTCCGTTGTGTCATTTGTGACGTGTGTGCAAAATTTCAGGTCATTCGGATGAGGTTTGATAGGTTTTGGCATCGTTTGCGAAATTCGGAAGTTTGAAAATCCTTAGGCTTGAATCCGAGGGTGATTTGGTATTTTGATGTTGTTTTGAGTGCTTCGAATGTTGGAATAAGTTTGAATGGTGATATGTAACTTGTTTGTATGTTTGGTTGAGGTCCCGAGGACCTCGGTTGATTTCGGGAGGTTGACGGATCAAGGATGGGATTTGAGGAAGTGCTGAAGAATTTCCTTCAGTTGTCATAACTGCACCTGTGGAGTGGGGACCGCAGGTGCGAGGTCCGCAGAAGCGATGGAGCAGCCGCAGATGCGGCCATAGGTGAGAAGGCCAGGAGCCATAGGTGCGGGTATGAGGACGAGATACGGTTAAGGGAGAATAAGTGAAAACCGCAGATGCGGTTGGTTTGACCGCGGAAGCGGCGTCGTGGAAGCGACTTATGGGCCGCAGAAGCGGAAGTGCTGGGCAGAAAAGTATATAAGTTCTCCTTCGTGAATTTCAGTCCATCTTCCACCATTTTTGGAAGATTTTGGAGCTCCAAGATGTGATTTCAAGAGGGAATCAAGTGTTTTCAGTGAGGTAAGCTACTTGGGCTTTGTATTTTGTGTTGTGATGATTTTTCCACTACCGAATCATGAAATTAGTGGAGAATTTGGGGTGAAGTTGAAGGTTAGGGCTTGAGTTTTGGAGAGCTTTAATTGGGGATTTGAGGGGCCATTTGAGGTCCGATTTTGATGATTTTGGTATGTATAGACTCGAGAGTGAAAGGAGTTTCTAGTTTTGTAATTTTCATCGGATTCCGAGACGTGGGCCCGGGGGCCGGGTTGGAGCCAAATTCGGGATTTTTGGTCTAATTTGATAATTTTCGTGTGGGTTTCATTCCTTTAGCGTGTATTGATGATAATATACTGATTTTGGTTAGATTCAGAGCATTTGGAGGCCCGATCGAGAGGCAAGGGCATCACGGGTTAGAGCTTTAGCTTAGTTTGAGGTAAGTAACGCTTCCAAACTTGGTTCTGAGGGTTCGAAACCCCGATCTATGTGTTATGTGATTAAATATTGAGGTGACACAAATGCCAAGTGACGGGCATGTGGGCGTGCACCATGAGAATTGCGGCCTGGATCATTCCATGGTACCGCGTAGTGACTCTTTCTTGCTGATACCTGTGTAGTGCTTATGTGGCTAAGTTAATGAGATATAAATCATGCTAATTACCTTGTTAAAGCTTCACACCGATATTGTTGAGATCCGAGAGGTCGTTTCTTGCTGTCATATCATTAGCTTCATTGATATTCTGTACTCAGTCTTATTCATGCATATCATATCATGCCTCAGTCTCGGTTAGTGTTATTTGGCACATCATATCATTGTTTCGGGCTGGTTTATTGGCGTTGTGAGCCCGTGTGTGTGAGACTAGAGAGCATTGACTGAGTGAGGCCGAGAGCCTGATTATGAGTGACCGTATGGGATCGGGCTGCACGCCGCAACAAATTATTGATTATGCCTACGATGGCTTGTTATAGCGCTTGGGCTGAAAGGAGCCCCTCCGGAGTCTACACACCCTCAGTGAGCGCGAATGATATTATTGAGGATTGATTTTTCTAGACATGGATTTGTCCGAAGTATTGACATATGGAGATGGATTTCTCCGCCGGGATGGATTTCTCTTTTTCTTCGGTATCGAGTGACGTCTAGTCATTGTTGAGTATGCTCTAGGATGGATTTCCCTAGGCCGGATGGCCATATGTGGTACCGAGTGGTTGAGTGCGTATACATATATACCTGGAGATGGATTTCTCCTCAGGGTTGGATTACCCTTGTTCCTCGGTACTGGATTACTTGCAGTCAGCGTTGTATATGTTCTGGGATGGATTTCCCTGGGCCAGATCCATATGCAGTACCGAGTGGTTGAGCACTTGAGAGTGGAAGCACACGGTGCATTTTCATACATTTCTAGCATCGAAATGTAGAGTTTTACTGAGCTTTATACTTCACATTGTTCGGATTAGCACTTTTCTTTACTGTCAAGTTAGAATATTAAATTTCCAGCATGCTTACTTTCCTGTACAATTTAAATGTGTTATAATTGCTGAGGTTTAGTTCGTCACTACCTGTCAGTCCATAGTTTGGACTTGTTAATTACTGAGTTGGTGTACTCACGTTAACCCCTGCACCTTGTGTGCAGATCCAGGTATCTCAGGACACGGTAGCGGCTGTTGACTATTCTAGTCGCGGATTATCACCGGAGATAGCGAGGTAGCTGCCTGGCGATCACAGTTCCGCCTTTCTCCTTCTTTATCTTCCTTCTAGTACATTTTGGCTATTTCTAGATTATTTTGGTCTTGTTTTGTTTCGGAACTACTGTAGAATTGCTCATGACTTAGTGACACCCGAGGTCGGGCTTTTATTTTTCCATTTTTATTTTGGTATTGACTTTATATCTTTTATGGAATTTCAGTTAACAGTGGTATTATTTAAGCTTTAAATGAAATGCTGAACTATTATGGAAATGTGTCTGCTGGCCTAGTTTCACGATAGGCGCCATCACGACCGGGTCGATTTTGGGGTCGTGACATACACTTCTGCACTTCTTGTACAGATCCTGGTGTTAGTTCCAGCGGTGTCTAATGGTTCTTTTGCTCGGATCATATCTACAACAGAGACTTGAGGTAGAACTGCTGGCATTCGCATTCCCTGAAGTCCCCATCTATTTCCATCTTTACTTTTTATTTCATTTCAAACAGTTGTATTTTGTTCAAACCACACTTGAAGTATTCTAGTCGCTCATGTACTGGTGACTCCAAATTTCTGAGATTAGACTAGACCGTGGTATATTACGGATTTATCTTATTTATTACAGCTTTACTAATCGTTAATAACTATTATTACTCTATTTTAAATTGTTAAAATGATTAGTTAGTTACCTAATGTTGCCTTGCCTAGCAAGCAGATGTTAGGTGCCATCATGGTCCTGAGGTTGGGAATCCGGGTCATGACACTTGATGTGTGGACAAGACTAGGATAACTCTCTTCCCGAGGTATATAGTGAGACACAACTTCTATTTCATGGTAACTATCATGTTATTTCAGATTTTTGTTAGTGAGAATTCCCAAGTGCTGTTTTATTCTTTGGTATATAGACTCCGTAGATAATAATTTTGTGATATAATAGTGAGGTTGTAACATACATGAAAGATAATTATTTTTACTTTATTACTTTTATGAAATGCTTTATGTATGATTATGGATATAAAAAATATTTCATAATTGGATTTAAAAATATATATGATTTTCAAATGGCTTTCGCGTTTAATTGGGCTTCAATGCATATGGTGGGGCGGATGATATGGGTTAATTCTCTCGGATCGTGTAATGTATCGATTACGTAGATTTGGGCCGTGACACTCCAAATCCAATTAGTTTCGTACCTTAATACTCCAAGAAATAAAAAAAGTGTTATAAGAAAATTAAATTATGGTGGATGTCTATTCTTCTCCATTATCTCCATAATTTCCAATACTCTAATACTTATGGAGTTATGGTTGCAACTCCATAACTTCCTCTATGATCTTCCTCTCACATGCTTAATGACATATTCAATGACATTTTTTTCTTCACTTTTCATGCCTATATAAAGACCTTGTAATAGATAGGAAAATACACACAATTGAAGAAGAAATAAGAATCTCTCATCTTTTTCTCTCTATATCTCTTAGCTTATTTTTTCTTGTTCTATATTGTTACTTTGAGTTATATTTTATAACACGTTATCAGCACAAAGTCTCTAACCTCAAGGTTGAATTCCACTTCTGGTAGGGTATATCTCGATGATCTATTGTCAAAATTATCAAGCCTAACAAGTCTTTTAGATTTTGATATCAGATATACATATGAGTATATTCCGTCGAATGAATGTTAGTTCTTTTGTTTTGTTGTGATACTTCATCATAATATAAACTTGAGAATCTTGTTCATGAATATAGTATTGTTAAATTTTTATGAACTAAATAATAGGTGCATGCGGTAGACTAAATAATCTATAAAATTAAAAATATACTTTATTATGTATGTTTATGGTTTTACCTTATAATATAATTTTATTATGCCTAATATAATGATTATATATTACTTTACTGTCAAATATAAACTATTTTATTTTGATAAGATACAATATTAGTACAAGAAGTATGTACTACACCAAATTTTTCATTGATGATAGTTCTTATCAAATTAACATGTTGAATCATTTCTAAATGGAAAACATATAGTAGTAGATAGTAGATAGAGATTTGTCCACTTTTGTCACGCCCCGAATCTGGAACTGGATGTAACACGACACTCGGTGCTTGACTACATGTGACCGAGTGATCACGCCCAACTATGCCTTGTAAAAAGGACTAAGCGGTCGCTGCAAATATAATCCGGCTCGAGTCCGGAGTCGAATCCCACAGGGAACTAACCTATTTACTACAACTTTTAGCACTGCTAATGCTAAGCTCAAACAATTCCCGGATGCAAGATTTTTAATGGATAATGAGTAGAATTTAGTTAACTAAGGAAAAATGACGATAAAACTAGCAATAATCAAGAATAAAGTTGAATTCAATGGTAAACGGGTCTAGGGCTATTGATTTCCCCAATTGTCGGATTAATTCCTGACACGTTAGCTATAATCTCGCCGTAACACTCTATGAGGAGTATGAGTTCTGGGCTACCATAATTATCTCTCGATCAATTATGATAATTTACTAGAAGCATTCTCTCGAAGTACTCTAGTTAACAATTTATGCAACTCAAAATTATCCCACCAAAGCTTCGTTATCTCTAACTCCGCTTTTAAATTCAAATAACTAATCTCTTAAATTACACGAAGGTGGTGTTGTTCAACAACAATCTAACCAAGTATTCTTTCTCAAGCAACACAAGATAACTAGACACGATTAATCAAGGGCCCTTTCAATTAATCACAAGACAAAACGTAGTTGAACAATCATAGAGTAAAAACGGCTCAATTATATCAAAACAGAGTCAAGACTTCATATAACAATTGGTTCCATCAACCCTAGATGACGGGTTTATCTACTCATACTAATAGATAAAAATTCACTATAGAAAGTCAAATTCAACAATGGAATTAAGAAGAAGAAGATGAAAACTCTTAGGGAAATTCTCTATCTTCCTCTGGTGTTCTTGCCTCCAAAATCTCTCTAAAAATAGCTATCGTTCTCTTCTGGGCGAATTAGGCTTCATATAGGTTTAGGTTAGTCGCCTTGGGAATTACATAATTGACCCTGGGTTATTGGCCTCCGTCAGCCCGTCCGCGGCCGCGGATTTGATCGCGGATCTGGCCGCGGATTTCGCCCAGTATTCTGCCTTCAATGCGCGGTCAATCCGCAGCCGCACACTTGGAGGGGACTTCGCCACTTGCTTTTATTTCTCCTTTTCGACCGTGCTAACCTCCGATTGGCCTTCGACGCTCCATATTGACTTCAAAACACTCTTTAGCTTCCTCATAGCCCGGAGTGGCTCTTGCAAAGCATAAAACTCTTAATTAGAGCATTTTGTTATCTTTTTAACATGCAACATTGATAAAGTGTGGGTAAATTAGAGTGTAAATAGTATCTAAATTGCATAATTTAGCCTACTATCAACACCCCACACTTAAACCTTTGCTCGTCCTCGAGCAATCAAACCACACTCTACAGAGGCATAACTTTCATGAGTGACTTCCCTACTCGTGACACCAAGAATATTCCACATAGATTGAGTGCATTAGTGTAACATCTACACCTCAAGAGTTGACTCCCGCGAGCCATGCAATATTCCTAACCGGCTTGCTTACTCTAACTCAGAGGTCCAGACTTACCTCTCCTTCATGAATCAAGTGCCTGCTCACAACCAAAGAGACTCATTCCACAATCAATAAAATGCACACACACTGAGGAACTTCAAACTGAATAGAATTCACTCACCCTCAGAAATGATATTCTTGTGCCACAGAAAATGCTCCATAGGCTTGCCCGTAGTGTACTACTCTACTAATCGAGCTCATTTAGTCTAGGATCAAGTAGAACTCTATTTGGTTGTAATGTAGGCTGCGGGACGGATAGGATACATCTGGATATAAGAGTGACTACACCTCCCTAAGCACTTTAATACATATACTTTAACATTCAAGCCCATACTTAAGTTAAACCAATATTTCCACCTTCAACACCACATATATTACCCCATACTTCTTTGAGCAATCACCTTAAAAACCACCAAAGAAATATTAATAATCAACATAATGCACTATTAGCATTTTTTTTTCAATTCAAGCGGCTTTTTCAACAAGGTGTACCTTTCTCCTTATTTCCCTAGTTCCACTAAAAAAACCCCACCAACTACCCCACACTTTATCCTTTATAGATTCATAGTAATTCAAGTGTTTACGAGAGGTAAAGGGTTCAAATAGATGGTCAATTCAAACAAGGGATAAGGCTTGTAATGTGGTTGCCAAGGAAACATGATTACAGGCTCAACGGGGTTAACTACGATACATAACAAATAGGTGGGTGGAATATATATATGGTTCAACAAAGAAATGCCTATATCACTTCCAAGACTAAACAAGACTACTATTTCGCTTTGCAGACACACGGGGCAAGTTCTAGGCATCAACTGTCGTGCACAGAATACAACAAGCCTCACATACACATGGCACATGACTCACTCCAGATTGGGTCATCAAACACTCTGAGCAGGGTACTTAAGCCAAATTAAGAACATACAGTTTAAGGCATTCTTACAAGAGTCAACAACTGAGCGTAAGCGTCACACTAAAGTACCCGCTATATTCAAGGCATTACGACGTTAAAGAGAATCCCTATTTACTATTTTCCGCCCATAAGCCCCACAAACGTTNAATCAAGCATGGAAGGCATAACAACAACAAAACTATTTGTAAAATGAGGACTCACGGTCATGCTAGACACCAATGTATAGATACTCGTCACCATGCCGATACATCGTACTTGACAATTAACAAGTTACAATTAAGGCTCAACTCCTTTTCCCTCAAGCTAGGGTTAAACCAAACACTTACCTCAAACTTCCACGGCAAATTCAATCCTCAATAACCGCCTTTCCCCTCGAATTCGGCTCCAAATAAATCGTATCTATACAATAATGACTTCAATACATCAATAAATGCTAAACAACACGAGCCGAATACCTAGTTATAGCTTTTTCATCATTTTTTCCCAAAAGGTCAAAAATGCCCCCGGGCCCACATGGTCAAAACCCGAGGTTCGAACCAAAACCCGTTTACCCATTCCCCCACGAACTCAAATATATAAATTATTTTGAAATCGGACCTCAAATTGAGGTCCAAATCCCCAATTTTAGAAAAAAACCTAGGTTCTACCCAAAATTCCCAAATTTCCCCATTAAAATCTTTGTTTTGAAGTTGAAATTATGTTAAAAGATGTTAAGGAGTGAAGAAAATGAGTTAGAAATCACTTACCAATCGTTTTGAAGAAGAAGAATTGTTTGGAAAATCGCCTCTTATGTTTTGGGTTTTTGAAAAGTGAAAAATAACTGAAATTCCCGTCTATATATACCCCTCTGAAGTCCCAGCGCGGACCGCGCAAAAAGGGACCGCGGCCGCGCTGCACCCACCGCGGACCGCGCAAACGCGACCGCGGCCGCGCTGGCCTGGCCTACCTGAAGACCTGCGGATCTTAGTCCTGCGCGGACCGCGCAAAGCCGACCGCGGCCGCACAGCACCCACCGCGGACCGCGAAAGGCGACCGCAGCCGCGCTGGCCCCTCCGCGGCCGCATGCGATTTCTCGCGGACCACGCTAGAGGGTTCAGAGGCCTGCAATATTCCTTGAACCTGCAACAGCTGATATTTTAAGTCTAAGGCATCCCGGAACCTACTCAAAACTCACCCGAGCCCTTGGGGCTACAAACCAAACATACACACCACCTCAAAACCATCCTACGGACTTATCCGTGCGATCAAATCGCCAAAATAGCATCATGAACATCAAATTAGGCCTCAAAACCCATGATTTCTTCCAAATTTCATAAAACATCAAATTATCCATTTCAAGTCCGGAACGCGTCAAACAACGTCCGTTTTAAACCAAACTTTACAAAAAGTGCCTAAATCATATATAAGACTCGTATCGGACGCTGGAACCAAAATACGGGCCCGATACCATAGTCTCCTAATCAAATTTCATTTCCAATTTCCTTAATTAATTCCGGAAAAAAAATAATTTCACACAAAAATTCATTTCTCGGGCTTGGGACCTCGGAATTCGATTCCGGGCATACGCCCAAGTCCCATATTTTCCTACGGACCCTCGGGGACCGTCAAATCACGGGTCCGGGTCCGTTTACCCAAAATATTGACCGAAGTCAAATTTATTCAAATTAATATCAAAATTTAGCATTTTTCTCACAGAATTCATATTTAAGCTTTCCGGCTACGCGCCCGGACTGCGCACGGAAATCAAGGCGACTCTAAATGAGGTTTTCAAGGCCTCGGAAGCACAGAATGGGTAAGAAAACAGGTGATGACCCTTTGGGTCATCACATTCTCCACCTCTAAAACAACTGTTCATCCTCGAACGGATAGAAGAAAGAAATACCTGAGTCGGGGAAAGGATGAGGATAACGGCTCCGCATATCGGACTCGGACTTCCAGGTCGATGCCTCAGGAGGCTGACCTCTCCACTGAACACGAACAGAAGGGAAACTCTTGGATCTCAACTGACGAACCTGCCGGTCTAGAATAGCTACCGGCTCCTCCTCATAAGACAAGTCCTTGTCCAACTGGACAGTGCTGAAATCTAACACATGGGCTGGATCACTGTGATACCTCCGAAGCATGGACACATGAAACACTGGATGCACGGCTGATAAGCTCGGCGGCAAAGCAAGTCCATAAGCCACCTCTCCCACTCGGTCAAGAATCTCAAACGGACCAGTGAACCTAGGGCTAAGCTTGCCCTTCTTCCCAAATCTCATCACGCCTTTCATAGGCGACACTCGGAGCAATACCCGCTCACCAACCATGAAAGCCACATCTCGAACCTTGCGGTCTGCATAGCTCTTTTGCCTGGACTAAGCTGAACGAAGCCTATCCTGAATGATCCTGACCTTGTCCAAGGCCTCCTGAACCATATCCGTACCCAACAACCGAGCCTCTCCCGGCTCAAACCATCCAATCGGAGACCGACACCGCCTACCATATAAGGCCTCATAAGGAGCCATCTGGATGCTCGACTGGTCGCTGTTGTTGTAGGCAAACTCCGCTAAAGGCAAGAACTGATCCCACGAACCTCCAAAGTTAATAACACAAGCCCGGAGCATATCCTCTAAGATCTGAATAGTCCGCTCGGACTGACCGTCCGTCTGGGGATGAAATGCTGTGCTCAACTCAACCCGCGTGCCCAACTCTTGCTGTACTGCTCTCCAGAAGCGCGAGGTAAACTGCGTTCCCCGGTCCGAAATGATAGATACGGGCACACCATGAAGGCGAACAATCTCCCGAAT
>NW_017670409.1:753253-759464 GCF_001879085.1 Nicotiana attenuata | reverse complement strand
CACAACCCACACTACCTCTTTGTCTGGTACACAGATAGTTCTGAAAAATAGGTACCAATTTGTTGGTACTTGCCGATAATCATCATAGTAATCCACCTCCCTATTGAACACAGGCAATCGATACACTCTCCTGATGGTTTCTATCGAGGCATTCACCCTCTTTTGTCGCACAATGCAGATGTGATCCTTATGTTCAGAGCAGTTGGCGTAGAATTCCTTGACAAACATCAAGTTACCCTCCTCCGACTCTTCGAAAAAAGATGTCCAACCTGCGCCTGATCAACTCCCTATACATATTAGGGCACTCAGCCTGGAAGGCCCCCCTGTTAATTCCCCTTTCCTGTACAGGCTTTCTAGTAGCCTTCAGACTGAAACGGTTTTGGGCAGCTTGGGAGACAAACCTGGTACGATCAAACTGAGTTGAACTGGTCGATGCCCGTGCCCGGGACGAGCCTCCATGACCACTTGACGAGGCACCGGTAGTGCGTCTTTGCTTTGAAGGTCTCATGGTACCTACACAACAAACACCACTATCAATAATCGGCGGAATATGTGAACCAAGGGCGGTTACTCAGACTTCACTCGCACAATTGGTCACAATTTATACTAAAAACTCATTGTGGCAATTCATCAAACACTTACTGTGCATAGGTCCCCCAATTTACCCAAAGCCCCAATTAAACTTCTATTCTTCACAACTCGACAAAGTCTTCCCCAATCCAACCAAATCTATTATCCTCACATGCCAACATATATACTAACAATCCAAAACAAAGACAAGAGTACCCATAACTTCTACTATCCTACACTTACAATAGAAGAGGAAAATAATGGAAAAAATTTAAAAAAAAAAACTAAAAAAAAAGAAAGTAAAAGCATGTTACTTACGTGAAGATCTTGTGAGGAATGGAGCTTGGGGAGTGGTTGAGTAGAGAAGAGGAAGAAGGAGAGAAGATTTTGTTGATTTGATAGATTAGGGGAGAAGGAGGGGAAGGGGTGTGCATTTTTTTTTTGTTTTGGGGAGGGGGAGGAAGGGTTTTCGATTTTGTTAAGAGGGGGAATAGAAGTGGGGGAATGGGCGGTTAGGGGGTGTTAAGTAAAACAAGAAACTAATTAAAAGGGGAGAAGAGAAAAGAAAAAAAATAAAATAAAATTTAACTGAACCTGAATGGCGCCTCATCCGCGATCGATCCGCGGTCAATCCGCAGCCGCGGATGTGAGACAGTGACCAGTGCAAAATCCGCGGTCGAATCCGCGGCCGCGGATTTCGACCTCCAGAATTTTTTTTTGCTTTTTCGCACTTTTGCCTATCTCCGGGATAATTTCGTCACCCCGAGTCCTTCCCCTGCGCATAATTTCATCCCTGCACATTAGTGGATGGTCAATATTGTCACCGTTCAAAATNGGTGAAGCATGGCAAGCCTGCAAAACAGAATGTTGATCTTTCTCGGGGATACACCTCCGGATCATGTTATCTACACATATTTTAAAAAGTAGAGATTCATCCCAATAATAAGACCAACTATCGCGAAAGAACTTTTCTTTTGAATTGAAGAGAGTTCATAAGGTACAATACCGCTTGCTAAATAATTAGCAATATCAGCATACCATGGCGTCTCCTCCATTCTCACTGCTAGTAATTGTTCATCCGGGAATGTCTTTGTTACATCTTCAACCTCTACCTTCTTTTCAGCTCCTTCCAACCTTGAGAGGTGGTCTGCTACTTGGTTCTCGGTCCCTTTTCTGTCACGGATCTCCAGATCGAATTCTTGTAGCAAAAGAACCCAGCGGATCAAGCGTGGCTTTGACTCCTTCTTTGCTATCAAGTACCTAATTGCTGCATTGTCAGTATAAATAATAACTTTTGAACCAATCAAGTACGACCTAAATTTGTCGAATGCAAAAACTACAACCAACATCTCCTTTTCCGTCACGGTGTAATTGAGATGTGCACCGCTTATCGTTCTGCTTGCATAGTAATTTGGGTGCATCAGCTTGTCCTTTCGCTGCCCCAAGACTGCTCCTATAGCATAGTCACTTGCGTCGCACATGAGCTCGAACGGTTGCTCCCAGTTGGGTGCAACAATTGGGTACAGTCACCTGTCTCTTCTTCAGCTCCTCAAATGCCAACCCACAATCATTAGGAAACAGAAAGGGCTGATCCTTTTCAAGGAGTTTACATAAAGGGTTAGCAATCTTAGAGAAATCTTTTATGAATCGCCTGTAGAACCCGGCGTGCCCAAGGAAACTTCTCACCTCCTTGACCGAAGTGGGCGGTGGCAACTTCTCAATCACGTCGACCTTGGCATGGTCGACCTTAATTCCTTTACTGGACATTCGATGCCCCAACACTTATCCCCTTTTGTACTATAACGTGGCACTTTTCCTAGTTCAGTACTAAATTTGTTTCCACACATCTTTTTAGCACTCTTCTTGAATTGTGAAGACAGTCTTCGAATGAATCCCTAGCACAGAGAAATCATCCATAAATATCTCCATAATATCTTCAACCATATCCGTGAAGATTGCTAACATACACCTCTGGAATGTAGCAGGTGCATCGCAAAGGCCAAAAGGCATTCACCAAAAGGCAAAGATGCCATACGGACAAGTAAAGGATGTTTTCTCTCTGTCTTCAGGGTCTATTGAGATCTGATTGTACCCCGAATATCCATCCAAGAAACAGAAGTGAGATCACCCAGCCAACCTGTCCAACATTTGATCAATGAATGGCAAGGGGAAATGGTCCTTCCGGGTGGCTGTGTTCAATTTCCGATAATCCATGCAAATCCGCCACCCCATGACTGTACGAGTTGAGATCAACTCATTATTCTCATTTTGTACGACCATCATTCCTCCCTTCTTCGGCACATACTGAACAGGGCTAACCCAGTTGCTATCAGAGATGGGAAAGATGATACCCACATCTAGCCACTTGATCACTTCCTTCTTCACCACCTCTTTCATATTCAGGTTCAGCCTTCGTTGATATTCTCTGGAAGGTTTGTGCCCTTCTTCCAAGAGAATCTTGTGCATACAAAAAGCTGGGCTGATACCCTTTATGTCTGCCATGGTCCAACCAATAGCTGTCTTACATTCCTGTAACACCTGTAGGAGTTGCTCTACTTGCACAGCTAACAAACCGGATGACATAATAACAGGTAAAGTAGAATTAGGCCCTAAGAAAGCGTACTTGAGGTGAGCAGAAAGCAGTTTCAGGTCCAACTGTGGTGGCTCCTCTATCGATGGTTTCGCAGGTGGTGGTGTTCTTTCTTCTAAGTGTAGGGGCTCGAACTGGAGTTCCCTTTTCCAGAACCCTTGACCTTCGAGAGCCATGACCCACTCTGCCAACTTCTCACCATCCACATTTTCTAGATTCATCAAGAAGGCTTCTAGCGGATCCCTGACATTAAGAGTCTCATCCTCTTCTTGTAGTATTACTGTCACGACCCGGATTTTCCCACCCTCGGGAGTCGTGATGGCGCCTACTTGTAGAAGCTAGGCAAGCCACATCTAAATACCTTTCGTTTACAACATAGTCCCTTTTATCAATTTATGGCAACAATATCAAAATAATGAAATTTAATAGTAGCGGAAGTCTTAATTATAGGAACTGAATCAAAATGCGGAATAGTCAATATAAGCCTCTACCCAAGACTGGTGTCACAATACTCACGAACTGCTAAGAAATACTAAATACAAATGTCTGAAAGAACACATAAGTTGCTTGTCTCGAATACAAAGAGGCAACAGACTAAAAAGAGAGAATAAGGGAGATGCCGGGCCTGCGGACGCCTGCAAGGCTACCTCGGGTCTCGCTGGACTGAAGGCCTGCTCCCGTACTAATGCTGGTGCTATTGCTGCTCGAAACCTTGGCCTGTAAAAATAGCACAGAGTGTAGCATCAGCACAACCGACCCCATGTGCTGGTAAGTGTCTAGCCTAACCCCGACGAAGTAGTGACGAGGCTAGACTGGACTACCACATAAACCTGTGCAATTCTATATATATACAGCGGAATCGAAATACAAGGCAAGTAAAACATTATGGGAGGGGAAGCATGCTGTGGGGAGATAACAGTTTCAAATATAAATGGACTAACACTAAGGAAAAGCACAACTCATACAACAATAAAGAACATAGATCAACAAATGCACGGCATCACCCTTCGTGCTTTTACTCTCATCCTCACCAAGCAACAATATAAACAAACGTGCACGGCATCACCCTTCGTGCTTTTACTCTCATCCTCGCCAAGCAACAATATAAACAAACGTGCACGGCATCACCCTTCGTGCTTTTACTCTCATCCTCGCCAAGTAATAATATAAGCAAATGTGCACGGCATCACCCTTCGTGCTTTTACTCTCATTCCTCACATATATTCAATAGAATAGGCACATAATGGCACATCGTGTGGCACGGCACCCTTCGTGCTTTACACTCTTTCCTCACAAGAACAAACAATGCACGGCATCACCCTTCGTGCTTTAACACTCTTTATCACCCAATCAACAATCACAAACAAGGGAAAGGGAACAACAAAACAAGAATGGAGGTCCCGGCAAGGGTATACAAGCAAACAAATAAAAACCCGGCAAGGATACAACATCAATAAACAACAACGTCCCGGCAAGGGAATGAATCATTAACTCTTCTCTTTCTTTCACTTTCATCTCAAAGTTCACGTTATCACTTGAGCCAATGCTCCAAGGAGTTACTTATCTCATTTACCTTCACAATTTGTATTTCGACCCGAGCCAATGCTCCAAGGGGTCCAGAGATCACAATTTCTTTCACAAGATCTTTACAACACATAGAAGTCATCAATCAAGCATGGAAGGCATAACAACAACCAAACTATTTGTAAAACGAGGACTCACGGTCATGCTAGACACCAATGTATAGATACTCGTCACCATGCCGATACATCGTACTTGAGAATTAACAAGTTACAATTAAGGCTCAACTCCTTTTCCCTCAAACTAGGGTTAAACCAAACACTTACCTCAAACTTCCACGGCCAATTCAATCCTCAATAACCGCCTTTCCCCTCGAATTCGGCTCCAAATAAATCGTATCTATACAATAATGACTTCAATACATCAATAAATGCTAAACAACACGAGCCCAATACCTAATTATAGCTTTTTCATCATTTTTCCCCAAAAGGTCAAAAATGCCCCCGGGCCCACATGGTCAAAACCCGAGGTTCGAACCAAAACCCGTTTACCCATTCCCCCACGAACTCAAATATATAAATTATTTTGAAATCGAACCTCAAATTGAGGTCCAAATCCCCAATTTTAGAAAAAAACCTAGGTTCTACCCAAAATTCCCAAATTTCCCCATTAAAATCTTTGTTTTGAAGTTGAAATTATGTTAAAAGATGTTAAGGAGTGAAGAAAATGAGTTAGAAATCACTTACCAATCGTTTTGAAGAAGAAGAATTGTTTGGAAAATCGCCTCTTATGTTTTGGGTTTTTGAAAAGTGAAAAATAACTGAAATTCCCGTCTATATATACCCCTCTGAAGTCCCAGCGCGGACCGCGCAAAAAGGGACCGCGGCCGCGCTGCACCCACCGCGGACCGCGCAAAGGCGACCGCGGCCGCGCTGGCCTGGCCTACCTGAAGACCTGCGGATCTTAGTCCTGCGCGGACCGCGCAAAGCCGACCGCGGCCGCACAGCGGCCGCATGCGATTTCTCGCGGACCACGCTAGAGGGTTCAGAGGCCTGCAATACTCCTTGAACCTGCAACAGCTGATATTTTAAGTCTAAGGCATCCCGGAACCTACTCAAAACTCACCCGAGCCCTTGGGGCTCCAAACCAAACATACACACCACCTCAAAACCATCCTACGGACTTATCCGTGCGATCAAATCGCCAAAATAGCATCGTGAACATCAAATTAGGCCTCAAAACCCATGATTTCTTCCAAATTTCATAAAACATCAAATTATCCATTTCAAGTCTGAAACGCGTCAAACGACGTCCGTTTTAAATCAAACTTTACAAAAGTGCTTAAATCATATATAAGGCTCGTACCGGACGCCGAAACCAAAATACGGGCCCGATACCATAGTCTCCTAATCAAATTTCATTTCCAATTTCCTTAATTAATTCCAGAAAAACAATTTCACACAAAAATTTATTTCTCGGGCTTGGGACCTCGGAATTCGATTCCGGGCATACGCCCAAGTCCGATATTTT
>NW_017670409.1:714798-751733 GCF_001879085.1 Nicotiana attenuata | reverse complement strand
TGACCCAAAAATGCAACTGAACTCAACCAGAACTCACACTTCGAAAACTTGGCGTACAACTGACTATCCCTCAAAGTCTGAGGAACCACTCTAAGATGCTACTCGTGATCCTCTCGGCTGCGGGAATATATCAAAATATCATCATGAAGACTATCACGAACGAATCCAAATAAGGCCTGAACAGTCGGTTCATCAAATCCATAAGAGCTGCTGGGGCATTTGTCAACCCGAATGACATCACCAAGAACTCATAATGCCCGTACCGAGTGCAGAAAGCTGCCTTAGGGACATCGGATGCCCTAATCCTCAACTGATGGTAGCCAGATCTCAAGTCAATCTTTGAAAATACCTTGGCACCCTGAAGCTGATCAAACAAATCATCAATCCTCGGCAATGGATACCTATTCTTGATTGTAACCTTGTTCAATTGCCGGTAATCAATACACATTCTCATTGGCCCATTCTCCTTTTTAACAACAATACCGGCGCACCCCAAGGCGAAACAATGGGCCTAATGAAGTCCTTCTCAAGCAAATCTTGCAACTGTTCCTTTAACTCTTTCAACTCAGGCGGGGCCGTACGATACGGCGGAATAGAAATGGGCTGAGTGCCCGGAGCCAAATCAATGCAGAAATCAATATCCCTGTCGGGTGGCATACCCGGCAGGTCTGAAGGGAAAACATCAGGAAACTCACGAACAATGGGCACAGAATCAATAGAAGGGACCTCAGCACTAGAATCACGAACATATGCCAAATAGGCCAAACACCCCTTCTCGACCATACGCTGAGCCTTCACATACAAGATAACACTGAGGGTAGAATGACCAGGAGTCCCTCTCCACTCTAAACGAGGCATACCCGGTAAAGCGAAGGTCACAGTCTTGGCATGACAGTCCAAGATAGAGTGGTAAGGTGATAACCAGTCCATCCCAAATATAATATTGAAGTCAACCATGTCTAAAAGCAACAAATCTACACGAGTCTCAAGACCTCCAATCACCATAATACAAGAATGATGGACTCGATCGACCACAATAGAATCACACACCGGTGTAGACACATAAACAGGAACACTCAATGAATCACTAGGCATGACCAAATACGGCGCAAAATAAAACCGAAGCTTCTCTACCACAAACCAGAACAACACCTGCATCTCCACCTCTAATACCTTTACCTCCACCTCTAGCATCTCTACCTCCACTTCTAATACCTCTACCTCCACCTCTAATACCTCTACCTACACCTCTAGCTAACTAAGCGAGCTGGACGAGTCCCTCAATGAACCTCCTCACTCTCTCTCACGGTGGGAAGTATGATAAGAGCATAACGAGCCAAGTCGATGAATCTGATCTCGTACTGAGTAACAGTCATAGAACCCTGCTGGGGACGCTTAAACTGCCTCCGATAGACCTCTCTCTGAGTAATGGGGAGAAACTTCTCCAGAAATAGCTGCGTGAATTGTCCTCAAGTCAAAGCTGGTGATCCTGCTGGTCTAGCAATAATCCCTCCACCAAGTCTTGGCGGATCCAGACAAGTGAAATGTAGCAAAATCAACCCCATTGGTCTCAACAATCCCCATGTTCCGAGGAACCTCGTGACAACTGTCCAGATAATCCTGGGGATCCTCAGTAGATGCACCGCTGAATGTAGTAGTAAAGAGCTTGGTGAAACTTATCCAACCTCCACAAAGCCTCTAAAGACGTAGCTGATCAATCACTGGTCTATGCTGCTGCTCAGCTGAAAAAGCGGTACATGACCTCGCCATTCGCGAAGGGACAAGAGTAGAGGTTTCAATTTAGCATTTTGAGAAACAAAACCGCACGACAGGAGAGAAGTAAGTGTGAAGTTTTCCTAACTCCGTAGCCTTTGAGGGATAAATACAGACGTCTCCGTACCGATCCCTCAGACTCTACTGAGCTTGTGCGTGAATTGTGAGACCTGTGTAACCTAGAGTACTGATACCAACTTGTCACGACCCGGATTTTCCCACCTCGGGAGTCGTGATGGCGCCTACTCGTAGAAGCTAGGCAAGCCACATCTAACTACCTTTCGTGTACAACATAGTCCCTTTTATCAATTTATGGCAACAATATCAAAATAATGAAATTTAATAGTAGCGGAAGTCTTAATTATAGGAACTGAATCAAAATGCGGAATAGTCAATATAAGCCTCTACCCAAGACTGGTGTCACAATACTCACGAACTGCTAAGAAATACTAAATACAAATGTCTGAAAGAACACATAAGCTGCTTGTCTCGAATACAAAGAGGCAACAGACTAAAAAGAGAGAATAAGGGAGACGCCGGGCCTGCGGACGCCTGCAAGGCTACCTCGGGTCTCGCTGGACTGAAGGCCTGCTCCCGTACTAATGTTGCTGCTGCTGCTGCTCGAAACCTGGGACTGTGCAAATAGCACAGAGTGTAGCATCAGCACAACCGACCCCATGTGCTGGTAAGTATCTAGCCTAACCCCGACGAAGTAGTGACGAGGCTAGACTGGACTACCACATAAACCTGTGCAATTCTATATATATACAGCGGAATCGAAATACAAGGCAAGCAAAACATTATGGGAGGGGAAGCATGTTGTGGGGAGATAACAGTTTCAAATATAAATGGACTAACACTAAGGAAAAGCACAACTCATACAACAATAAAGAACATAGATCAACAAATGCACGACATCACCCTTCGTGCTTTTACTCACATCCTCACCAAGCAACAATATAAACAAACGTGCACGGCATCACCCTTCGTGCTTTTACTCTCATCCTCGCCAAGCAACAATATAAACAAACGTGTACGGCATCACCCTTCGTGCTTTTACTCTCATCCTCGCCAAGCAACAATATAAACAAACGTGCACGGCATCACCCTTCGTGCTTTTACTCTCATTCCTCACATATAATCAATAGAATAGGCACAGAATGGCACATCGTGCGGCAAGACATCACCCTTCGTGCTTTACACTCTTTCCTCACAAGAACAAACAATGCACGGCATCACCCTTCGTGCTTTAACACTCTTCCTTACCCAATCAACAATCACAAACAAGGGCAAGGGAATAATAAAACAAGAATGGAGGTCCCGGCAAGGGTATACAAGCAAACAAATAAAAACCCGGCAAGGGTACAACATCAATAACCAACAACGTCCCGGCAAGGGAATGAATCATTAACTCTTCTCTTTCTTTCACTTTCATCTCAAAGTTCACGTTATCACTTGAGCCAATGCTCGTTACTTATCTCATTTACCTTCACAATTTGTATTTCGACCCGGGCCAATGCTCCAGGGGGTCCAGAGATCACAATTTCTTTCACAAGATCTTTACAACACATAGAAGTCATCAATCAAGCATGGAAGGCATAACAACAACCAAACTATTCGTAAAATGAGGACTCACGGTCATGCTAGACACCAATGTATAGATACTCGTCACCATGCCTATACATCGTACTCGACAATTAACAAGTTACAATTAAGACTCAACTCCTTTTCCCTCAAGCTAGGGTTAAACCAAACACTTACCTCAAACTTCCACGGCTAATTCAATCCTCAATAACCGCCTTCCCCTCGAATTCGGCTCCAAATCAATCGTATCTATACAATAATGACTTCAATACATCAATAAATGCTAAACAACATGAACCCAATACCTAATTATAGCTTTTTCATCATTTTTCCCCAAAAGGTCAAAAATGCCCCCGGGCCCTCATGGTCAAAACCCGAGGTTCGAACCAAACCCGTTTACCCATTCTCCCACGAACTCAAATATATAAATTATTTTGAAATCGGACCTCAAATTGAGGTCCAAATCCCCAATTATAGAAAAAAAACCTAGGTTCTACCCAAAATTCCCAAATTTCCCCATTAAAATCTTTGTTTTGAAGTTGAAATTATGTTAAAAGATGTTAAGGAGTGAAGAAAATGAGTTAGAAATCACTTACCAATCGTTTTGAAGAAGAAGAATTATTTGGAAAATCGCCTCTTATGTTTTGGGTTTTTGAAAAGTGAAAAATAACTGAAATTCCCGTCTATATATACCCCTCTGAAGTCCCACCGCGGACCGCGCAAAAAGGGACCGCGGCCGCGCTGCACCTACCGCGAACCGCGCAAAGGCGACCGCGGCCGCGCTGGCCTGGCCTACCTGAACACCTGCGGATCTTAGCCCTGCGCGGACCGCGCAAAGCCGACCGCGGCCGCACAGCACCCACTGGGGACCACGCAAAGGCGACCGCGGCCGCGCTGGCCCCTCCGCGGTCGCATGCGATTTCTCGCGGATCGCGCTAGAGGGTTCAGAGGCCTGCAATATTCCCTGAACCTGCAACAACTAATATTTTAAGTCTAAGGCATCCCAGAACCTACTCAAAACTCACCCGAGCCCTCGGGGTTCCAAACCAAACATACACACCACCTCAAAACCATCTTACAGACTTATCCGTGCGATCAAATCGCCAAAATAGCATCGTGAACATCAAATTAGGCCTCAAAACCCATGATTTCTTCCAGATTTCATAAAACATCAAATTTATCCATTTCAAGTCCGGAACACATCAAACGACGTCCGTTTTAAACCAAACTTTACAGAAAGTGCCTAAATCATATATAAGACTCGTACCGGACGCCGGAACCAAAATACAAGCCCGATACCATAGTCTCCTAATCAAATTTCATTTCCAATTTCCTTAATTAATTCTAGAAAAAAAATAATTTCACACAAAAATTTATTTCTCGGGCTTGGGACCTCGAAATTCGATTCCGGGCATACGCCCAAGTCCCATATTTTCCTACGGACCCTCCGGGACCGTCAAATCACGGGTCCGGATCCGTTTACCCAAAATGTTGACCGAAGTCAAATTTATTCAATTTAATATCAAAATTTAGCATTTTTCTCACAGAATTCATATTTAAGCTTTCCGGCTACGCGCCCGAACTGCGCACACAAATCAAGGCGACTCTAAATGAGGTTTTTAAGGCCTCGGAAGCACAGAATGGGTAAGAAAATAGGTGATGACCCTTTGGGTCGTCAAAATTACATCCACGGTCTCCACTAGCGAGCAATTTGCAAATTCGCTGGGTCTCCTCATAGATTGTTGAACATTGAATATTATTTCTTCATTGTTTAACCTCATTTTCAACTCTCCAGTCTCACAAGCAATCAATGCTCTCCTAGTGGCTAAAAACGGCCTTCCTAGCATGATTGGTATCTCTTCATCCACTTGACAGTCAAGAATGACGAAGTCTGCAGGGAATGCAAACTTCCTCACTTGAACAAACACATCATCAAGAATTCCTGTCGGTCTTTTGACTGTGCGATCAGCCTGTTGCAGCAACATTGAGGTCAGTCTAGCTCTGCCAATGCCTAGTTTTGTATACATTGCCAAGGGCATCAAGTTTATACTGGCTCCCAAGTCACACAATGCTTTTGCAAAAGCATAACTCCCAATGGTACATGGGATAGTGAAACTACCTGGATCAAACACCTTTTGAGCCATAGGCCTTGTCACTACCGCGTTGCAGGTCTGCGTCAGAGTTACAGTGGATAGGTCCTGGAAGTCAAATTTTGGCGACATCATGTCCTTCATCATTTTTGCATACCCTGGCATTTCCCTCAAAGCATCCATCAGTCGAATATTCAATTGAATTTGTCTGAGCATTTCCATGAATTTCCTGTATTGATCATCTTTCTTTTGCTTTGCCAACCTCTGACGGAATGGTGCAGGAGTCAACATTTGCCCACTACTTTGTGTCTTTTCTTTGCTGGAAGCTTTTTCTACCACCTGTTCTGGAAGTTGTTCACCTTCCTTCTCCTTACCCTTGTCAACCTGTGGTTGTTCAATTACAACCTCGGTGAGCTCTGCTGACTCATCTGTCTCTAATGTATCTGGAGTAGTTGGCGTTGTCTCTCTCCTAGATTGAGCAACTTCTTGCTCCCTGTCTAAATCTCTTCCACTCCTGAGACTCACTGCCATTACCTGATTTGGGTTCTGCTCTTTTCGATTAATGTTTGTATCTGTAGGCAATGTTCCTTGTGGGCGATTGTTCAAGGCCATAGATAGTTGTCCCAATTGACTTTCGATGCCTTCGATTGCTGAATCATGTGTAGCTAACTTCTCTTGCATCTTTCCATTTGTCCCAATGAGTTGTTGCAGCATGCCCCTGATATCGATCAGGTTACTGTCCTGCTGTTGATGAGGTGGTTGGTATGCCAACTGTTGTTGGTGCTGCTGATTATAGCCCTGCTGCCTTTGATAAGGCACGACTTGGCCTTGTGGTCGTGCTCCTCCTGGATTGAGGTTGTGTTGTGGCTGGTTTGGTCTGTACTGCTGGTTTGATGTTGGTCTCCATTACTTCCCACCTTGTCTCTGACCTCCGAAATTATTGACATAATTCATGTCTTCTCTGAAGCCCTGGTTGTCATTCTCTCCACTCCACGAGCACACATATGACTGGTTTATGCAAGGAGTGCATAAGCCTCCATTTGTGGTATCAACAATGTGCACCTTTTTCGTACCCATCTCATCAATTTTCTTTGTCAGCAAGCTCATCTGGGTCATGAGAGTGGCTATGTTTTCTGCATTTGTATTGTTTGGGTCAAGAGCGACATAATGCACTATTGGAGTGAGTGTTGTATCTCTCGTCATGCAGCATGAATTTTGAGACATCTTGTCAAGAAGAATCTTACACTCTGTGAATGTTTTGCTCAAGAATGCACCCCTGGCAGAAGCATCTACATTGGCCTTTAGACCGTCAGCCAAACCTATATAGAATCTCTGTCCCAGCATCTGATTCAGAATGCCATGGTGCGGACACTTCACCAACATACCCTTAAACCTCTCCCAGATTTCTTGCAAAGTCTCAGTCGGTTTCTGCCTGAATTGCAATATCTCATCAATTTGCCTCGTAGTTTTGTTGGGTGGATAGAACTTGTTTAAGAACTGCTTGACTAGTTCCTCCCAAGTAGCAACGGAGTTTATTGGAAGCGAATTCAGCCAAGTTTGAGCCTCCCCAGTCACTGAGAATGGGAACAATAATAATTTGATTGCTTCAGGAGTCACATTCGGCTGTATTGAGTGACACAAATTGATAGAAAGTTCTTCAGATGTTGTTGTGGGTCTTCAATGTACGATCCGGAGAACATCCCCTTATTCTGCAGCAAGTGCAACATGTTGTTGGTAATCTAAAATGTCTCCGCTTGTATATGAGGGACTGCAATTGCTGTGGCCAGGTTATCAGCAGTTGGTTGTGCCCAATCATAAAGAGCAGCTTCCGGCACAAGAAGTGCTACCACTCTGATGTTTGGGTCAACTCAATCATTCCTATTGTTCCCATTGATGTTCTCGGCGTCATCCATTTCAATTCTGAGTTGGTCATTTTGTTTTAGCTGTTTGCCCTCCTTGTTAGCCCGATTCAATGCCCTGAATGCTTTTTCGGGATCTAAGAGTCCTTCAAAAAGTTCTCCAGTTCTCAAGGAGCTTCTAGGCATGCACTTGAGTCATAGAAGAGTTCAAACGTGAGAATTTCAATGGAAATATTTTTAACACCACTGAAAATTTGATCTAAACTAATAATCCTAGCAATTCTTCCAAGTTGTAATAAATAACACCGTTAGTTCCCCGGAAATGGCCATCCGGCTAACAGCCGACAAATATCAAGGCGAAAGAAATGCGTGAAAAACAAAAATACGAGGCTTCCTTTTATACATGTACGCGAGGGAATACCAACTTCATTTACAAAGTTCTCTGAGAACACTACATACAAAATCAGAAAAGGAAAGGCCTAATCTACACCCCCCTCGAGGACTACGGCCCATCGGCTTGCTTCTCGCCATCCTCGGCATCGAATAGAAGGGATTTAGCGTCATGCTCATCCGCCTTTTCTTGTTTCACCCCTTTCGAGAGGTCAAAACCCCTAACATTGATCTCCCCGAGGGTTTCCCTTCAAGATTTGCATCGGGTATACTCCAAGCTCCTGCTCTCGCAGTCGAGAACCCTTCTCAGCTCAGCTCGAGAATCGACAGCGTCCTTCAAATAGACCGCCACTTTCTTATCAGCCTTAGTTTGGCTCATTACGGCTTCGGCCCTGTGACGACCCGGCCAGTCGTCTCAGGAGTTACCGCTCTGTTTCCCCCATTTCTGCTTCTTTATGCTTTGTTATCCGTGTTTTGTGGTATCGGCTTGGTTGGATTGAATCCGGAATGATTTTGGTGAAGTTTGAGACACTTAGTCTCTTTTAAGGAAGTTTAAGTTGGAAAAGTCAACCGGATGTTGAATTATGTGTTAGAGGGCTCGGATGTGAGTTCAGATGGTTCGGTTAGCTTCGGGAGGGAACACGGGGGCAGCATGTCACGACCCTAAAACCGACCTGGTCGTGATGGCGCCTATCGTGAAACTAGGCCAGCCGACACAGTTCCCGAATTAACCATTATTCAATAAAAGTCATTTTTTAAGACTTTAATTAATCAAATATCTCATAATGTAATTCTAAACGAACAGTGCGGAATAAATACACAAGCCCGGCATCGGGGTGTCACAAGTCACGAGCATCTACTAAGGTCTGAATACAACTAAGAGTTTAAAAATGTACTAAATACAGTCTAAGGAAGACAAGAGGGAGAAAAGCAGTGCTGCGAACGTCGGGCAAGCTACCTTGCTAACTCTAATGAATCTTCCACTGAGAAATCAACACCCACTACCGGGTTCAGAAATACCTGAATCTGCACACAATGTGCAGGGAGTAATGTAAGTACGCCAACTCAGTAAGTAATAAAAGTAAATGAAAGCTGAGCAGTAAGAAAATACGTAAATCACGTCATAACGCTACAACAAATAGAATATATTTCCAAAGTAGTACAGAAATCATTTATTTCGTAAATCAAACTTGAAACTCTTTACCTTTTAAAACATCCTCCAATAGTTTCAAACGAGTGATAAAAACAGTGAGTAAAAATGATAGAAACGTAAACAGCCCCTCGGGCAAAACATGTACCATAAACCGCCCCTCGGGCATAATATGCATCAAGAACCGCCCCTCGGGCAACATAGATCAAGAACAGCCCCTCGGGCTTCAATATGAAACAACAACAGCCCCTCGGCCTACAACACATCACTCACACTGGGTACCCGCACTCACTGAGGGTGTACAGACTCCGGGAAGGGCCCCTTACGGCCCAAGCGCAATAACAAGCCATCTCGTGGCATAATCAAACAGGCTCTCGGCCTCATATCAATCACAAGCCACCTCATGGCATAATAAATCAGGCCCTCGGCCTCTCATATATCACAAATCAGTACCACATGATGCGACGCGCAGCCCGATCCCATGATATCCTCACAACACAGGCCCTCAGCCTCACTCAGTCAGATCTCACTCAAGCCTATCGGGCTGACAGTAAAACAAGTACTCGGCTCAAAATCATTTATGAAATCAAAGGAGTGAATAAAACTGAGTTATGACAATATGCTAAAACAGATTTATACCATCAAAATATGCTAAGGGAACAAAGCCCACTCGAAAATAACCAATTTACATCAAGAATCCCGAAATTGACCAAACCCGACCCCGGGGCCCAGGTCTTGAAATCCGATACAAATCACAAAACTGGAATCCTTACACTCTTACGAGTTCATACATATCAAATACATCAAAATCCGACCACAAACGACCCCTCAAATCCCTAGATTTAGCTCTCCAATTTCCAAGCCCTAACTTCCAATATGCTACTGATTTTCCCATATAATTCAAGCTTACAACCTTAAAAATCATCATAAAAACGAGTTTAGGGACCAAGGACCTTACCTCCAAGAAACCTTCTTGAATTTCCCCTTCAATTAGCTCTCCAAAGCTTCCTCTCAAATGAAATATGGTGAAAACCCACTCAAAATTGCGAAGGGTGAAATTCATATATTCTGACCCAGCAAAACCACACCTGCGGTTAAATGGTCGCATCTGCGCTACTGCTTCTGCGGTCAAAGCACCGCTTCTGCGGTTACTCACTTAAGTCCCATTTCTGCACCTGCGGGCACGCAGGTGCGGATCACATCCCGCATCTGCGCCTTCTCTCACTTTGCCTGAGGCCTCCGCTTCTACGAGTCCGCACCTGCGGTCCCCTAGCCGCAGGTGCGGTTATGACAGCAATAGAAAATCTTCAGCTGCCAAACCCAACTCAAAATCTTCTGTCAACCATTCGAAATCACCCCGAGACTCCCGGGACCTCAACCAAAAGCACAAATAAGTCATATACCACTATCCACACTTATACCAATCTTCAAAACACCTCAAACAACATCGAATCAACCAAATCACATTGGATTCAAGCCTAAGGTTCCAAAAATGTCCGAATTCCATTTCTGATCAAAAAGTCCATCAAACCTCGTCTGAATGACTTGAAATTTCGCACACACATCACATATGACCCAACGAACCTACTGCAACTTTCGGAATTCCATTCCGACCCCTATATCAAAATCTCACCTGTTAACCGGAAAATGCCAAAATTCCAATTTTGCCAATTCAAGCCTAAATCTACTCCGGATCTCCAAAACACATTCCGATCACGCTCCTAAGTCCCAAATCACCTAACGGAGCTAACCAAATCATAAAAATTTCAATCCGAGATCATTTACTAACAAGTTAAAACTTGGTCAAACCTTTCAAATTTAAAGCTTCAAACTGAGAACTATTCTTCCAAAACCATTTCGATTACCCTGAAAACCAAAACCAACGATTTACATAGTCATAATACATCACAGGGGGCTAGTCATGCCCGAGAACTGGCGAGTGAAGTACAAAAGCTCAAAACGACCGGCCGGGTCGTTACATCCTCCCCCACTTAAACATACGTTCGTCCTCGAACGTGCCTAGGGTTGTTCCGAAAACCATCAAATCGCTCTGTAACCTTACCATGCACATACCCGGGGGATGATCCCACGTCACCCTATCTCACATAGGTCCGATAACACAATGTAATAGAAATTTCGCAACCCAACCTAGCCCATAAACCTTAGGACCACATTTCCACTTCTGAAATCATCTACAAGATCAGAATCTCACATCTATACTCTGAATAAGCCCGAAACAGCTGTAACAAACCATACCTGCAGCCTCAGATGCAATTACATGATATACCACATAGCTCAAACTCTCGTAGCGATAACTTCTGATCACAGCAGTTGCTCAGAACAACTGAATATCGATAATAAACCACTTATCAAATAAAGCCTCATTCTAACACTTCTGTATACTGCCAATGATAAATGAAACACGTAGAAAGTCATAATCATTCCTCATATCGACCATTCGTGAAGCCACTTCTCCTTTGGCAAGGACCATAGCAAATTTCTGAGCCGAACATCGATATTATCCTTCCAACATGCTGAAATCGAATCCGTTTGTATTTGTTATAGATCCCAATGATCTCATCTAATCCAACATAACTACTCTGGTGACATGACACATCAATACAAACTAAAGCCACAACTCGTGCAATACGCGCACCAATAAGCAACAATCCGAACACACTCAATCATGAAAATGACTTAGAGGAGAGAGCTGTACCGCAAGCTCACCAGTACCACCACAACACAATGCTGGGAACCCGTCACACATCGTAGAAACAGAACACACGAATTTAACCCGAACGATCATACCTCCACATAACTTTGCTGCAATGCACGGTCCTACCCAAACACTGGTCTGCATTATATACCTCGAGCCACCCTGCTCCAAATCTACAACCATTCGGAACTCAACATCAAGGACCCAGAGTGCATTACCATAACCACGGATAAGCGAATGACATATCACCACACAACCCGAAAGAGCATAACTCATACGCAATCAATCATGCAACCCTCTAATATCCATCTCACTCAAATTCTGCTATAAAGCCCAAATGGAACCGCACCATATGTGCATATAACCAACAAACCATAACTCCCCGCAACATGGAAACATAACTCATAGATCACCCCAGAACACTAACAAGCTCAAAAACAATCGATTCAGCACATCCCTTAACAATAGCAACTCAGGGTCAACCGAGCCGACTCGATGCATAACACACATCCATATTGGCCTATCAATGAACCCCTTATCAAAGAGTCCCTAAAGCTGCTCCTTCAACTCCTTTAACTCCGCCGGTGCCATACGATACGATGCCCGACACCAAATCAATATCGAAATCAGAAACCCTGTCCGGCGACATGCCCGGCAGCAAGGAACACATCCGAAAAATCCCTCACCACCGGAACTGAATCAATGGTAGGAGTCTCTGCACTGACATCCATCATGAAGGCCAAATAAGAAAGACAACCCTTCCTAGCCATCTGCTGGGTCTTCAAAAATGAAACCACCCTACTGGGAACATAATCCGTCGAACCTCGCCACTCAATCCGTAGCATTCCCGGCATAGCCAACGTCGTCGTCCTAGCGCAACAGCCCTGAATAACACGACACGGAGACAACCAGTCCATGCCCAATATCATACCAAAATCTAGCATACTAAGCAACAAGGATCCACTCGGGTCTCCAAACCTCCAATAGTTACCACACAAGACCGATATACGCGGTCCACAACCACGACCTAACCTGTTTATGAGGACTCCCAGTCCCCCAATTCCGTACATCATGCAAATCACCATATCCGATCCCAACTCCACCGTCTGAATATACAACATACCTCTAATACCCAATCGTCCCATGAGAGGTACTCCTATAATTCTTCTGTGCCACCAAGCAGACTCGAATATCAGCATTCGATCAAACAAGAGAGCGTCGCAATACTAATGAAGTATCCTCAACTCAAACACATCGCCCTTCCTCAAATGTATACCCTCATCAAGTCACACCAATCAGTGATCTTATTTATCTAGTCATCTGAAATATCCATGCTACCTAAGAATTTGTGACCTTCCTTTCAAAACTGAACCGTGACCCTACACATTCAAATCTCAATCCTACACAACATACCGCATATACCATACCATCCTAGGATGAACATGAGAACTCCATATCCCTTCCGAACCACAAGCAACTACGTACTCAACTAGTCAAGAACTTCCCATTGGATTCTATCTAGAAGGAAATCATTATACATTCCATGCTCCCCACGCTCGTAGAAAATATACATCTCTAACCGTGGTAGAAACCATCAAAAATTCTCCGAATTTCATTTGCACAAAACTACACCGTCAGGGCTGAATCCTTCTAACTCAACCAAGCTACGCAGGTCGCTAAAACCCAAGAGCATTGCCACGAAACACCTGTAGAAACTCATTACCTCGTAAGCACCCAAAGAACTAGTCATATCCTTACCATGCCGATCCGGCCTACTACCAAGCTATCCCATCTATCCAAGTTTCCTTCTGATTTACCTTTAACTTGATACTCCTTATTGTTATAACACCACAATTCCTCAACCCAGACTCACCACACGAGACCCAAGCATAAAACCACACTGTCTAAGGCTCATAAGCCGCTGAATACTCTATTAACTATTCCCAAAAGCACCATATCTAAAATACCTACCCTGAAGGGACTTCCTGCGAATCCAAAGCCATTACCTTTACCTTCCTGATACTGATATATAGGATCCCATAATGATATAGAAATACCACGAGTCTTGACACCCTCCAATGCAAACCTCAGTTTCTAGCCAAATATACAACTCGAAAATCTCAAATTAGTACATGTAAAATCTTGAACCCATTAGAACCATTCTCGAGAGTCATCCACTCTACTCAAACCGCAATTAGACCGATCAAACGGATCGGACGACCTGTGCTCCAATAGCACTCCAACACCGTAGAGTGTAACCTCACCTTAATGCAACCAAGCAACTTCATGATCTATGCACCGCACATCCTTTACCGATAATAACTCAAGTCATTCCATGATTCTCATACACCCATAAAGCATAACATAAATTTTATTGAAATTTCCTTTACTCGAGCCATCCTCAGTCTCAACCTCCGTAAGCCATAACTGATTCACCAATACGCCTCAAACTGGAACCATCATAGCACATAACCGCGCAATCAACTAATCAATAGCAGACTCCCCCACTTGGCTCGAAGCCATAGATCGAAACACACAATAACTCATAATGAATATACTCTATTACTGCCATAATACCATAGTGGGATTAAACTCAATCCTTCATAAGCTCGTGCAACACAGACCATCTAATATTTCAAATCTTCTGCAAATCTCACGTTCACCCTCGTACAGTCAAGCCCACTCTCTTAAGCGGCCCTAAATTTAAATTGCAACACATATACTTCACTGGTAAAGGAGATCTTCCAACAACAACATAAGGATCACACAAACTTCAGAACACTCCGCAGGAGATAACCCACCTGCTTCGCCTCAAACTAACATCTCTTTATACCCTTCCACCGTCATAAACATTACACAGTCCTTTAATCTTCCTGAGTCTGAACTCATATCACAACGTGAAATCTATTTCACTTCCTAACTAGGCAACATGAAAAGATCCTTCATAACACCCACAACTCGGGGCTATACATCAAATCACGATGGAAATCAAACACCAGATAGTTCTTGCTGCCCCAAAGCAGACCCTTCTCGTCTCATTCAATTCATATGAACACATCTCGCAGTCACATCTCACTCATCACGTAACTATCCAGTCATCACTTCCCTTAGTAGGGACAATCGAACATATAGATCCAGAAACACGCTCGCGCAATCAACAACTCAAGGCTCAAGCTATAGGCAAAATCCGACCTCAAGTCTTCCAAACTGGCCCAACATCAACACACAGAGATCACATCTCGCCCCTCGATTAGGGAATCACAAGCCATCGATGCACATCTGGTATTGAGCGCTCATGCGCGCATAAGAACGCGTGGAAGGAATCATTTCAAGCTGAATCAAGGACGCACGATAAGACTTCAAGAATGTGGGATTTCCTAAAGGTTCTGCAGCCTCCCGAGGATAAGTACAGACGTCTCCGTACCAATACGCGAGACTCTACTAAACCTGCTCATGACTCGTGAGACCTATGTAACCTAGGCTCTGATACCAACTTGTCACGACCCTCAAACCGACCCGGTTGTGATGGCGCCTATCGTGAAACTAGGCCAGCCGACACAATTCCTGAATTAACCATTATTCAATAAAAATCATTTTTTAAGCCTTTAATTAATCAAATATCTCATAATGTAATTCTAAACGAACTGTGCGGAATAAATACACAAGCCCGACATCGGGGTGTCACAAGTCACGAGCATCTACTAAGGTCTGAATACAACTAAGAGTCTAAAAATGTACTAAATACAGTCTAAGGAAAACAAGAGGGAGAAAAGCAGTGCTGCGAACGTCGGGCAGCTACCTTGCTAACTCCAATGACTCTGCCACTGAGCAATCAACACCCGCTACCGGGTTCAGAAATACCTGAATTTGCACACAAGGTGCAGGGAGTAATGTGAGTACGCCAACTCAGTAAGTAATAAAAGTAAATGAAAGCTGAGCAGTAAGAAAACACGTAAACCACGTCATAACGCTACAGCAAATACAGTACATTTCCAAAGCAGTACAAAGATCATTTATTTCGTAAATTAAACACAGTTTCAGTAAAAACCCTTTCCTTTTTCAAACATCTTCCAATAGTTTCAAACGAGTGATAAAAAAGTGAGTAAAAATGATATAAACATAAACAGCCCCTCAGGCAAAACATGTACCATAAACCGCCCCTCGGGCATAATATGCATCAAGGACCTCCCCTCGGGCAACATAGATCAAGAACAGCCCCTCGGGCTTCAATATGAAACAACAGCCCCTCGGGCTACAACGCATCACTCACACTGGGTACCCGCGCTCACTGGGGGTGTACAGACTCCGGGAGGGGCCCCTTACGGCCCAAGCGCAATAACAAGCCATCTCGTGGCATAATCAAATAGGCTCTCGGCCTCATATCAATCACAAGCCACCTCATGGGATAGTAAATCAGGCCCTCAGCCTCTCATATATCACAAATTAGTACCACATGCTGCGGTACGCAGCCCGATCCCATGATATCCTCACAACACAGGCCCTCAGCCTCACTCAGTCAGATCTCACTCAAGCCCACCGGGTTGATAGTAAAACAAGTACTCGGCTCAAAATCATTTATGAAATCAAAGGAGTGAATAAAACCGAGTTATGAAAACAGAAAGAACATAGCATGACTGAGTGTAAACATTAAACAAAAACAGTGAGGAAAAACAGTAGTAAAAGCCCCTAAGGGTCCAAACTAGCGGCACAAGGCGCAGACACGGCATTTAGCTCCAAACACAATAATATTATCCAAAATATAACAATATCAAATAGTTTTCAAGTAAAATACACGACTTGATAGTCATACGGGATGGACCAAGTCACAATCCCCAACGGTGCACGACCCCACGCTCATCATCTAGCGTGCACGTCACCTCATAGTAGCACAACGATGTGAAATCCGGGGTTTCATACCCTCAGGATAGTATTTACAATCATTACTTACCTCAATCCGGACCAACTCTAGCCCGTGATGCCTTTGCCTCTCGAATCGGCCTCCGGATGCTCCAGATCTATCCAAAACCGATTTATACCATCAAAATAGGCTAAGGGAACAAAGCCCACTCGAAAATAACCAATTTACATCAAGAATCTCGAAATTGACCAAACCCGACCCCCGGGCCCACATCTCGGAATCCGATACAAGTCATAAAACTAGAATCCTTACACTCTCACGAGTTCATACATATCAAATACATCAAAATTCGACCACAAACGACCCCTCAAATCCATAGATTTAGGTCTCCAATTTCCAAGCCCTAACTTCCAATTTGCTACTGATTTTCGCATGTAATTCAAGCTTACAACCTTAAAAATCATCATAAAAATGAGTTTAGGGACCAAGGACCTTACCTCTAAGAAACCTTCTTGAATTCCCCCTTCAATTAGCTCCCCAAAGCTTCCTCCCGAATGAAATATGGTGAAAACCCACTCAAAATCGCGAAGGGTGAAATTTATATATTCTGACCCAGCAAAACCGCACCTGCGGTTCAATGTCGCATCTGCTCTACCGCTTCTGCGGTCAAAGCACCGCTTCTGCGGTTACTCACTTAAGTTCCATTTCTGCACCTGCGACCCAGGCTCCGCATCTGCGGGCCCGCAGGTGCGGGTCACATCCCGCATCTGCGCCTTCTCTCACTTCGCCTGAGGCCGCTTCTGCGCTCCATATCCGCTTCTACGAGTCCGCACCTACGATCCCCTAGCCGCAGGTGCAGTTATGACAGCAATAGAAAAACTTCAGCGGCCAAACCCAACTCAAAATCTTCCGTCAACCATCCGATATCACCCCGAGGCCCCCGGGACCTCAACCAAAAGCACAAACAAGTCATATACCACTATCAACACTTATACCAATCTCCAAAACACCTCAAACAACATCGAATCAACCAAATCACATCAGATTGAAGCCTAAGGTTCCAAAAACTTCCGAATTCCACTTCTGATCAAAAAGTGCATCAAACCTCGTCCGAATGACCTGAAATTTCGCACACACATCACATATGACCCAACGAACCTACTGCAACTTCCGAAATTCCATTCCGACCCCTATATCAAAATCTCACCTATCAACCGGAAAATGCCAAAATTCCAATTTCGCCAATTCAAGCCTAAATCTACTCCGGACCTCCAAAACACATTCCGATCACGCTCCTAAGTCCCAAATCACCTAACGGAGCTAACCAAGTCATAAAAATTTCAATCCGAGATCATTTACTAACAAGTCAAAACTTGGTCAAACCTTTCAAATTTAAAGCTTCAAACTGAGAACTGTTCTTCCAAAACCATTCCGATTACCCTGAAAACCAAAACCGACGATTTACATAGTGATAATACATCACACGGGGCTAGTCATGCCCGAGAACTGGCGAGCGAAGTGCAGAAGCTCAAAACGACCGGTCGGGTCGTTGCACAGCACTACTTCAAGGACGGAGCAACAATGACCTCTCTGAATGGCCAACAACTAAGCTGCCTAGTAGATGCACCAGTCTCTCACATCAAGCTTACTTTGTCGCTTCCCAGTCTCCTACCTTACATCTCTGGCATGCAAGACTTGGCCATCCGCAGCCACGTATCACCAAGAGCTTCATCTCTTCTTTTAAGCTTCCAGTGTCCCTTAGTAACTCTTTTACATTCTGCAATTCTTGCCTTTGTAATAAAAGTCACCAACTTCAATTTGGTGCAACATCTATTGTTAGTCATCGACCATTTGAAATAATTTACTCAGATGTTTGGGGTCCAGCTCCTATTACATCATTTGATAATTTTCGTTTTTATGTCATTTTTGTTGATCATTTCACCAAATACACATGGCTATTTCCTCTTAAGCACAAATCGGATGTCACTCAAACCTTTATCAATTTTAAGAAAGTTGTTGAGAACTACTTCTCCGCTAAAATTGGTACACTTTACACTTATGGAGGTGGTGAATACATCGGCCTTAAAATTATTCTTCAAGAATCTGGCATTCAACACCTTTTGAGCCCTCCATACACTCCCCAACTAGTTGGCACTGCCTAACGCAAGCATCGACACATTCTTGAAACCACCCTTACCATTCTTCATCATGCATCTGTACCACTCAAATTTTGGTCACTTGCTATCCAAACTGCAGTATATCTGATCAACCGATTACCCACACCCTCCTCAACGGTAGCTCCCCTTCCCAAGCCTTGTTTCATCGTCCTCCAAATCCACATAAGTTACGTGTATTTGGGTGTCTCTTCTATCCTTGGTTACGACCCTATAGCATGCATAAGCTCGATCAAAGAAGTCCTCCATGTGTATTCTTGGGGTACTCCTCCTCTACAAATAACTATGTCTGCTTAGATCCTTCATCAAATAAAATCTTCATCTCTAGGCATGTTGTTTTTGTGGAACACACTTTTCCATTCCACTCTACTGCTACACTTCTACCCCGTGTCTCGTCCTCCAATATCTACCTGGGAAGCTCCCTCTCTTGAGTCATCCACTCAGAAAGCTACACCGAATAACCCAACTGACTTCTCGATTCCATCACCAACCTCTTCTCTTCCATCTAGCATATCTACCGCTCCTGTAGCCTCTAATAATGACGTGACCAATGATCTCCAAATCTCCACTTCTGCCTCGCCACTTCCTCCTACGTCGCCTACACCTACTACCTCCTCAAACACCCTCTCAAACTTAGACCACCTACTACCACAATCCAATGAACCAAACCAACCACCAGGTCGTATGGTTACCAGATCCCAGAATAACATTTTCAAGCCAAAACAAGTATTTGACTATCTTGCTACCTCCTCACTTACTTCCCTGCCCCTCACTCCTAGCACTGTTAAACAAGCACAAAAATATCCCCAGTGGTGTGAAGCTATGAGTGAAGAGTACGATGCCCTTATGCGAAATAAAACATGGACTCTTGTGCCATCTAACACTGCTCAAAATATTGTAGGTTGCAAATGGGTGTTTCGCTTGAAACACAATGCTGATGGATCCATTCAATGCTTCTTGTTGCCAAACGATTTCATCAATGTCCCGGGATTGATTTTCATGCTACCTTCAGCCCAGTGGTTAAACACACTACCATCCGGCTAATACTTTCTTTGGCAATCACTTATAAGTGGCCCTTACATCAACTTGACGTCAACAACGCATTCTTATAAGGTAAGCTTGAGGAAACTATTTTCATGCAACAACCACAAGGCTTCATTGATCCTACCTATCCAAATCATGTATGCCGTCTTCCAGTGGCGGATCCAAGATTTCGAAGTCGTGGGTGCTCGAAAATAAAAATTATAAAAAAAAGAGGAAATACAAGTTTAGTTGTGGGTGCTCACTCAATACTTATTCGAGTTTTTGGTTAATTGTCTATGTAAATCTACTAGATCTAGTCAAAGATAATGGGTGCTTGAGCACCCATAATGATCTATGTAGATCCGTCACTGCCGTCTTCACAAGCCAATTTATGGTTTGCGTCAAGCTCCACGCGCGTGGTATAATGCGCTCATGCAGTTTCTATGTTCTTGTGGATTTCGCAGAGCTTATTCTAACACATCCCTCTTTATCTATAACTCATCCACTGCCTTGATCTATGTTCTCATCTATGTGGATGATATTATTATTACTGGGCCATCAACTTCTCAGATTCTTGACGTTATCTCCAAGCTTGGCAGTAGGTTCTCATTAAAGGATCTTGGCCCCTTGCACTTTTTCTTAAACATTGAAGTTGTTCCACTTGACAATGGTCTTCTTCTCACTCAAAGTAAGTTCATAGCTGAACTTTTAAGTCGTTTCAACATGCTGGACACAAAGGGAGTCTCAACACCTATGTCCTCAACTGAACCACTCTTGCTTAATGATGGTTCACCTCCTACAAATTCCAAGGAATATCGACAGGTAATAGGTGCTCTCCAATACCTTAAAAACCCCAGACCGGACATATCATTTGCCGTCAACCGGCTTGCCCAGTTTATGCACCTTCCATCTATTAAGCATTGGCAGGCTGCCAAGCATCTTCTTCGCTACTTGAAGCAGACAATAACCCTTGGACTACACATTAATCATTCTGACACAACCAGGCTCACAGCTTACTCTGATGCTGATTGGGGTAGTGATCCAGATTCTCGTGTCTCCACGTCGGCTTACATTATTTTTCATGGTCGTACACCTATAAGCTGGAGTTCCAAAATATAACGCACTGTTGCTCGCTCCTCAACTGAAGCTGAATACCGTGCAGTTGCTTCCACAGTTGCTGAGCTCAAATGGTTAACCCACCTGCATAATGAGCTCCATCTTCCCCTCAAGCACACTCCCACAGTGCTTTGTGACAACATCGGTGTCATATATCTTTGCAAAAACCCAATATTCATAGTCGCATGAAACATGTTGCTATTGATTTCCACTTCGTTCGTGATCAAGTTGAAAAGAAAGAGATTATAGTCTGCCATACTTCCTCTGCTGAACAACTTGTTGATGCTCTAACAAAACCATTGCCGAAGAAGAAGTTTACAGAGTTGGTTTCCAAGATCGATCTTCGTCCGGCAGTACCGATCTTGCGGGGGCATATAGAAGATAATCACGGCTAACAACTTCTCAAATGGATAATTCCTTTTGAACTCAAATACTTATCTGTATAGATTTATCTTATCTTTGTAGACTCCTATTCTCCCAAGCTCATTGTACTCTTGTATTATAAATAGTTGATCTCAGTTATGCAAATATATAACAGTTCCATCATAACTCTTGTGCTTTTAAAACTTTGTTGGATTCTTTCGTGTCTCTCGCCTCTATATAGTAGTTTCTCCATGCAATAATAACTTTATTAAGCTCAATCATTTTCGTCAGAGTTCATTCAATTGTTGCAATTTGATCTGATCTGTACAAAAAGGACATATATATATATATATATATATATATATATATATATATGAGTGACATTAATATTTCCTTAACATTGTAATCCAAGGAAGAACTATATCTATTTACTGATGTTGACTTTATTTAATTTTACTCTCAATGTTCTTCCTCAGTTTTATCCATGAGCACATAATTTTTGCCCAACTAAAAATACTCCTACAAAATTCACAAAATAGGTTTTTCTAATTATTTTAATTTTTATAGAATTTTTAGGAATTTCTTGTTAAATTGTTGTTTACCTTTAGTTGCATATTTAACACTTTAAAATCATGATAAAAATACCAAAAATGTCTAAAATATTTCATGTATAGCATTTTAGGTCTTAATTGCATTTAGGATTTAATTACATAAGTGAATTGCATTATTAAACAAAAAAATCAAAAAAAAATTCATCATTTTTACATTTTTACCTTTTAGTTGCAAATTATTAATGTTAGTCTTAAGTTAATTAATTATTTTTATGTTAAAAATAGACAATTAATTTGATCTTACAAATTAGATTTGATGTAGGACTTAGTTTAGGATTTTAATTAATTTTATTAAGCTAAAAATCAAGAAAAAGAAAAGAAGAGAAAAGTTTGCTTGATTTCGTATCGGGCCACAACCATTTTCAGTGGCCCAATTGCCCCAAAATTACCCCCCCCCCCAAGTCAGGCCAGCCCAAACACTTCCACCTCTGACCCGCCCAAACCGAACCGACCCCTTGATCCAAACACCTTAATCCAATGGCCCATATCTTTCCCCCAAATAAATATAAGCCAAATCTTTCCTCAAACCCTAAACCTAAATCCCAACACCCCCAAACGGCGCCCCACCCATTCAAACCCTTCTGCCGCCGCTTCTACACCCAAACTCGCAAACGAGTTGCGGTTGCTTCGCAAGCAATACTCAACGGTGGAATCAGGCGAGTTCACTCGCCCAAACTCGTGCACATGGTCCCACTCTTATATTCCTTCCACGTCACCCGAATCTATAACGACCTCTGACAACAAGAACATTCTCTTCCCATTTCATGTGGCTTTGAGAATGATTTTTGAATTAATGGGAGCCGTGGATTGACTATGAATCAATCCTTTCCTTCCATTTGTCTCAAAATCATTCACAAAAAGAATCAGAGAGCTTTGGTTTTTTTTGGAGAATTTTATGATTTTTGGAGGTTTTTGGATTTTTCTTTAGGACTTTTTTGGGAATTTCTTGGAGAACAAGAGGAAGTTTCTAGGTGGTCTATATAAGGGACGTTTCTTGGAGAAGAGGGGAGGAGGATTGGAGAGTGAGCGATCTATATTTGAGGTCTGGACAAAAATTGAAAAAAAAAAAGAAAATTAGGTTTCTTCTTCTTTTACTGTTCAATTCTTCAGCGAAATTAAGAAGCTTTTGAGTTTTTATTCTCTTGTTGCTTCAAGAAATCAGAAAACAAAAACAAAAAAAAAGAAAAATAGTTCATGTTACTTCGTTTCAATTTCTGGTTTTAATTCAAAAATGGAGTGTGATTGAGGATTACCGTGGAGTCGAAGTCGTCGTTCGAGGATAGCTCGTGGTTTCTGTCGAGTCTAAGATTTCAATAGCCGGTTTTCCATTCACGTCCATCCTCAAGTCTCGTTTCTGCTTGTATCCTCTATTTCTGGAAATATATATTGGAAAATTCTCATTTCAGGTATTCCTTTATTCCCCACTGTCGTTTATTGTTTTGGCGTGCATCAAACTATGATGAGAGCTTTGGATAAAAATGATTGAATTCGAGTATTACAAGGAGCGGATTTTTGCAGGTTCCGAATGTTGTTAATTCTAGATGAATTCATTTCGATATGGGTGTGTTCTGTTAATCGTTGTGCTTTAAATATGATCACGCTCAACTGAGTCTCGCAAAAGACTACGCGGGCGTTGCAAATATAATCTGAGTATTTATGCCCAGAGTCGAACCCACAGGGACTTAACCTATCAATTACTTTTGTTGGACTTACTAAATTCTATAGAATCAACTTCCCCAAACGTTGTAAATAACAGTTGATGGTAATTCTAACAACTAAAACTGAAAGTAAATAAACAGCTAAAAATTAACTATGCTTGATTTGTAAACAATTGGAATAGGTCTAAGGTAATGGTTTCCCCCGTTGTTGATTTCCTTGGTTGTATGTTTCTTATAGCGTTGACTTAGCTGCATCTTCAATCATGAACTCTCCAGCTATCATAAATCTCTCTCAAGCAATTATGATAATTTACTAGACGCACTCTCTCAAGCTACGCTAGCTAGATTCGCATTGCAGTTCACTTAGATTGCACCCGAGGTATCGTTATCTCTAATCCAACCTCTAAACCCTCGGTTATGACTCTCGTCTATACTCCGGGAGTGATGTTGTTCAAACAACTACCTAAATATGCACTCTCTCTCAAGTAGATACATAATAAATAGGCACAACTAATTGAGGGCTCTTCAATCAACTACAACAAGAATGTAGTTGAACAAATAGAGATTAACAACCAATCAAAACAATATTAACATCACAATAAATTCATCCCCAACGGGTTCCACCAAAACCTTAGATTAGAAAAGTTAGCTACTCATGAAAATAACAAAAATTACAAAAGAATTCATATTCAAAGGTAAAAGAACAAAGAAGAAGATTAAAGATTGATGCCCAATGATCCTCCTTGCCTCTTGCCCTTCCTTCTGATGTTTTCACTTCCAAAAATCATTCTCCTCTTTCTTGGCCGGCTTCCTTCGTTTAATATAGGGTTTAGGACTTAAAATCCCGTGTTTTGCACTTTGGTCCCTGAAGTTTACGCGTCCTTCCGCGGTCCTACCGCGGTTATGCCAGGACCGCGGCCAGAGTGGCCTTCAGAATCTGTAGCAGTGTTCTGCCGCGGTCCTACTGCGGTTACGCCCGGACAGCGGCAGACCAGCTTCAGTTCTGGTTTTGTCCCTTCGCTTGATGCACTTTGTGGATATTGTATGATTGGCCTCCTTTTCTCCGTAATTGATCCCAAAAGTACTCCACAGACTTCTTTTATTGGATATAGCCTGCAAAGCATGAAAAGCACTAATCAGAGCATTTTGTTATCACTTTTTACCGTAAAAGCTATACAAAAATGTGGTTCTTTAGGGCCTAATTATAGTCTAATTTACCTATTATCAACACCCCACACTTAAATCTTTGCTCGTCCTCGAGCAAGTTGAACCACACTTCTAGGCCTAATCGTTTGATGCGTTACCCTATTTATGTCACACCCGCCATTATAAAAGAACAACCTAAGCAGTGCAACAGCCACACCTCAAGTGAAGACTCTAATGCCATGCCACACTCGTGCTTACTCTATGTACTCTAAACAGAGGTGAAGACTTGCTTTTTCTTCCGGAGTTACATGCCCTCACATCACATTTTTTAGAGAAGTTCCACACACATAAAATCAAACAACAAAGAACTATAGATAGAACGAATTCACTCACTCTCAGCAAGAACATTCACATGACACACAGATACACCATAAGCTTGCCCTTAGTGTAATACTCTACTAATCGAGTTGTTCAGTCTAAGATCAATTGGGCTTCATTTGGTTGGTATAGTGACTAACCTCCCTAAGCACTTTTAATACAATAGTTCCCCTTATTCCAATTTCCATGTTCAGCCCAGTCATTCTTCCACACTTGTTTCATAAGCTACCCCCCACTTTTCCTAGGTGCAACTGGCTTTTTCTTGCCATTCAATATTTTAGGACCACCTATTTACAAGGTCCTTCTTCTATTATTCAAATTTTTTTTAAGAACCATTGCACCATTCAAGTATTTTCCTGATTTTCCTTTTCCCACTCCATTACCACCCCACACTTTGACTTTTATATGATCTTTAACGATTCAAGTGCTTCTAGGAGGTAAAGGTTCAAAAAGTCAAGCTATTCAAACACAGGGATGTAGGTTATTGTAAGGTTATCAAAGAAACAGGCTTCAGGCTCGAAGGGGTTAACTATGGTAATATGTACAGGTGGATTCATAATTATATAGGACACACAAAGAAATGCCTAAATCATCTCTAAGACCAAACAACTTCTATTTCGCTTTGCACACACACAGGTCAAGTTCTAGGTATCGCATGCAAGCACAGAATACATGTATTACCTCACACACACTTGGCATGTAACTCATTCCGAATTAGTTTGTCAACACACTCACGTGAGCGTTCAAGTAAGACAAGGTGTGCAAAATTAAGGCATAAGATTAAGAGTCTACAAGTGAGCCTAGACGTCGCACCCTCAAGTTCGTTTTAGTTATTTGCAGGTATGTACACTACGGGATGCATTCTTGCCCTCACCCATCTTAGCCCAAGAGAGTCCTAAGGGCCCTAAAAAATATTAAAGAAAAATCTACCTAACCCGGTTCAAGAAAAGCCCTTGGAAAAGAACCATGGTCAACAGAAAAACCAAGGGGGAATTACTACACTACCTAAAAAGAAAATAAAATAAATAAATAAAATCTTTTTGGCTTTTTTTTAATTATTAGACTACTTCCCTCAAGAATACTGTCTAAGTGGTCCGTCATCAGAAAGAGTCTCCTACATTTTCTAGATTTTTTTTATCCGACCTTAGCCCTCAAGAAACCCGTCGACAAGTGTCCGTCGTTGGGCCAAGTCAGTGACATCTAAGATAAGTCCAAACAATTATGCACAAAAACAGAGGCACAGAACTACAACATACTTAATGCATATATACACTAACAATACACAACACTAAATCAAGTCTCCCACCCCACACAAAAAGAATATGGCATGTCCCCATGTCATAAAACAAATAAAGTGCAGAAGGGTAAGAAAACTTCCCTGGTCATAACTCGGAGTCGGAGACGGTGTTGAGGTCCATTTTACAAGCCCTCCCTATAGCGCGGAACCAAGCCATCATCCGGCTCTCAGACCTGGCCTATCGTCTAGACATGGCATCCAAACGTACATGCAGGCCATCTACCGAGGTGCGAAGTTCTGCCACCTCTTCCTCCAAAGAAGGCAACCTGGGTCGGCTAGAGTGTGATCTAGAGAACCCCACCCCAGTCTGGGGTCGCCGAGAGGATCCGGCTACATCATAAGATCTCCTGGGTGGTGCCATGGGTGCTGGGGCATCATCATCGTCGTCAAGCTCAATGGGTGTGGGTGCATCTCTGCCCACTGTGATCTTCGCAGCTCTGAATGCTGCTCTTGTGGCCACAGTTCCATCCGTAGGACTGGCGGGGACATCAGCCAACAGACATAACCTCATCACAAGTGACGGGAAGTAAAACCCCTTAGATATCAGAGGTGACCGAAGGAACATTTCATCTCCAATGAGTTTCGCTACATCAAAGTCCTTCTTGGTTACGAAGCACCAAACCAATAGAGCTCGTAAGCTGTTCACATCTGACGTGTTGCCCGTGGGCAATAACCTGCTGCAAATAATGGTAAACCAGCACTTAGCCTCCTATGTGAACGACCTGGAATGAAGGGTCATGTACTCCTGTATCCAGACTGGCCGTCCCCCTAAGCATATTGTCTCAATCAGAGTGTCCCAATCGACCCCTGGGGAGTGGTGGTAATAATCAGTTTCACCAGTGAACGGAGGCAGCTGCAAGACCTGGCGAATCTTCAGTAATGAAGCATCTACCACTTTTCCCCGCACAATCACAGAACGACACATATGTTCCGGGCAGTTCGCATAGAACTCCCGGACCATCATTGGATTGGCCGTTTCAGGTTCCTCGAACAAGAACTCCATCCCCCTCCGTCTGATTTCCTCGTACATGTCCGGTTTTTCTACACGGAGGGCATCCCTGTCAATAGCAATCTTAGGGACAAAGCTTTTTGTAGCTTTAGCATGAAACCTGTCCTCTGCCTCATGTGACTCGAACCGGGTGGCATCATACGTCGGCAATACGGAAGTGCTTTCCGTATTTCTACGCTTCTTTCGGACCATAGTACTTGAAAATTACAGCGGAGTCTTGGGGAAAAAGTGAAGAGGGACAGCTTTGGGGGTGTTTTGGAGAGGTAGGGGGTGCGGTTTTGGCAAGGGGGTTGTATATGGGAGAAGAGAAAGTTGTGTATGGGTCAGTGGGGTGGTGGATTTGGTTGGAGGAAAGGAAGAAGAAGAAGGAATAAAAATGGGGGCTTTGGGTATTGGGAAGAAGAAGAAAGAAGAAAGAGGAGAGAAGATGAGAGAAGAGGAGAGAATAGGCGGGTGTTATGGGGAGGGTGGGGTTAGGTTAGGTTAATTAAAGGAGGAAAAGAGAGGGAAAAAAATTAAAAGAATTTCTGCAGATGTACCTGGGCCCGCTCTGACCTACCGCGGTTACACCGTGACCGCGGTGAACCTTCATCAGAGAGGATCTCTGACCACGTTCCTACTGCAGTTACGCCGTGACCGCGGTCTGGGCCTGTTCCTGGATGCCAATTTCGGGGTTCTTTTCATTGTTTTGCCCCTTAGGCACTATTTTTACCTCTTTTAATGCCTACCTTACCCATGTTATGCCTAGGCTCGTGATGCAAAGTCCTCCGCACTATCCTGCATATATACAATATGTTAGAAATTATACTATCGTGGGTTGCCTCCAATGAAGTGCCTGATTTAATGTCGGGGCACGACGCAGCACGAGCGCAATTAAGAATCGCTCAACCTTTTTGGTTCATCGAGATGTACCACAGACAACTCTTTCAGTTCATCCACTCCCACATACATTTTAAGTCTTTGCCCATTAACCTTGAAGGTGTTGGTGCCGTTCTCACTTGTTATCTCCACAGCTCCAGATGGGAACATTTGTACTACTCTAAATGGTCCTGATCATCGGGACTTTAACTTACCCGAAAACAATCTCAATCTTGAATAATACAGTAATACCTTATCACCGGGTTTGAAATCCCTGTCCACAATGTGTTTATCATGCATCTTCTTCATTCTTTCCTTGATAGCCTCGTGCTTTCAAAGGCTTGATATCCAAATTCTTCCAGCTCATGCAACTCTGTCAGTCGATTTTGTCCAGCTGCGTCAGGATTCATGTTCAATTGCTTTAGTGCCCACCAAGCTCGATGTTCTAGCTCGACAGGCAGGTGACAGGCCTTCCCCAAATACCAACTTGTATGGCGACATACCTATTGGTGTTTTGAACGCAGTTTTGCAGGCCCAAAGTGCGTCATCAAGCTTCTTTGCCCAATCAATTCCTGTGGCATTCACCGTCTTGGTTAGTATACTTTTTATCTCCCTGTTGGACACTTCAACCTGCCCACTGGTTTGCGGATGGTAAGGGGTGGCCACCTTGTGGCGTACATCATATTTTGCAAGTAGTTTCTCGAAGGCTCTATTACAGAAGTGAGTGCCCCCGTCACTGATGATCGCTCTTGGTGTCCCAAACCTTGTGAATATGTTCTTTTTCAGAAATCCTACCACCACTCTTGCATCATTAGTGGGCAACGCTGCAGCCTCTACCCATTTAGACACGTAGTCCACAACAACAAGGATGTACTTATTGCCAAATGAGCTGACAAACGGACCCATAAAGTCAATCCCCGAAACATCAAACACCTCTACCTCTTGAATCGGGTTCATTGGTATCTCATGGCGACGGGAAATGTTTCCCGTCCGCTGGCATTCATTGCAGCCCTTGACCCAGAGGTGTGCATCTCTAAACACAGTTGGCCAAAAGAATCCGGCCTCTAGCACTTTCGCAGCTGTCCTGACCCCTCCATAATGTCCTCGCATATGGCGTATGCTGATGCGTGACAAGCCTGCAAAATTGAAAATTGTTCTATCTCGGGGACACACCTCCGGATAATATTATCAACACATATTCTAAACAAATGAGGCTCGTCCCAATAATACATGCGGCAATCACGAAAGAACTTTTTCTTTAGGACAGATGAAAGGTCATATGGAACTATACCGCAGGCCAAGTAGTTTGCAAAATCTGCATACCATGGCGCATCTTCCAAAGTAGCTGCGAGCAGCTGCTCATCTGGAAAGGTTTCCAGAATCTCTTCGACCTCGACTGATTTTCCAGCTCCTTCAAGTCGTGATAGATGATCAGCGACTTGATTTTCTGTGCCCTTACGGTCATGAATTTCGAGGTCGAATTCTTGCAACAGCAGCACCCAACGAATTAGGCGCGGCTTGGACTCCTTCTTCTCAATTAGGTACCTAAGAGCTACATAGTCAATGTATACAATTACCTTGGAACCAATCAGATATGATCGGAACTTGTCAAAAGCAAACACCACCGCTAACATCTCCTTCTCCATCACAGTGTAGTTGAGCTGTACACCGCTTAGCGTTCTGCTTGCGTAATAAATTGGATGCATCAGCTTATCTTTTCCCTGCCCCAAGACTGCTCCTATAGCATAATCGTTTGCGTCGCACATGAGCTCCCAGTGGTTGCTCCCAGTGGGTGTTGCTCCCAGTGGGGTGCAACAATGATGGGTGCAGTTACCAACCTCTTATTCAGTTCCTCAAATGCCAACCTGCAATCATTAGAAAACACAAAGGGCTGATCCTTTTCAAGGAGTTTGCATAATGGGTTAGCAATTTTGGAAAAATCTTTTATGAAATACCGGTAGCACCCGGCGTGCCCAAGAAAGCTTCTCACCGCCTTGACGGAAGTGGGCGGTGGTAGCTTTTCAATCACGTCAACCTTAGCATGGTCAACCTCAATTCCTTTTTTGGACACTCGATGTCCCAGGACTATCCCTTCTTGTACCATAAAATGGCACTTCTCCCAGTTTAGCACTAAGTTTGTCTCCACACATATTTTGAGCACTCTGCTTAAGTTGTGAGGACAGTCTTCGAATGAATCTCCCACCACGGAGAAATCATCCATAAAGACTTCCATAATATCCTCCACCATATCTGTGAAGATGGCTAACATGCACCGTTGAAAAGTCGCTGGTGCATTGCAAAGCCCAAAGGGCATTCTCCGAAAGGCAAAGATGCCATACGGACAGGTGAAAGATGTTTTCTCTCTATCTTCGGGGGCTATTGATATCTGATTGTACCCCGAATATCCATCCAAGAAACAAAAGTGCGATCTTCCGGCCAGCCTGTCCAACATTTGGTCAATGAAAGGTAAGGGAAAGTGGTCCTTTTGGGTGGCGGTGTTCAATTTCCGGTAATCCATGCAAATTAGCCACCCTGTGACTGTACGAGTTGAGATCAACTCATTGTTGTCATTTTTCACAACAGTCATTCCCCCCTTTTTCAGCACATATTGGACAGGGCTGACCCAATTACTATCAGAGATGGGGAAGATGATTCCCGCATCTAGCCATTTTATTACTTCCTTCTTTACAATCTCTTTCATGTTTGGGTTCAGCCTTTGCTGATGTTCCCTGGAAGGTTTGTGCCCCTCTTCCAGGAGAATCTTATGCATACAAAAGGCTGGGCTGATACCCTTTATGTCTGCCATGGTCCAGCCAATGGCAGTCTTGTTTTCTTGCAGTACCTGTAAGAGTCGTTCTACCTGCACATCTAGCAAACCGGATGATATAATAACAGGCAAGGTCGAATCAGGCCCAAGAACACATACCTGAGGTGATTTGGGAGTGGCTTTAGCTCCAGTTTGGGTGGTTCTTCTATTGATGGCTTTGCTGGAGGTGTAGCCCTTTTTTCTAATTCAAGGGACTCAAATTGAGGTTCCCTTGTCCAGAATCCTCGGCCTTCAAGTGCCATGACCCATTCAGCTAACCCTTCACCATCCATCTCTTCTAGATTTTTCAGACATGCATCCAATGGGTCATTCACAGCCAGGGTCGCGTCGTCCTCTTGCAGAATCACATCTACTGCATCCACTAAAGAGCAATTAGCATATTCGCTGGGTCTTCTCATAGATTGCTGAACATTGAATATGACTTCTTCATCGTTCGGTCTCATTTTTAGTTCCCCAATCTCACAATCGATCAGTGCTCTGCCAGTCGCCAAAAATGGTCTACCCAGAATGAGAGGTATCTCCTCATCTGCCTGGCAGTCCACGATAACAAAGTCTGCTGGGAACACAAACTTCCCCACTTGCACCAACACATCATCAAGAATACCAATTGGCCTTTTCACCGTGCGATCAGCCAGCTGTAGCAGCATAGAAGTCGGTCTAGCTCTGCCGATGCCCAATTTAGTGTACACAGCCAGTGGCATCAGATTTATGCTGGCCCCCAGATCACATAAGGCCTTTGCAAAGGCGTAGCTCCCAATTGTGCACGGAATAGTGAAACTACCTGGATCAGACATCTTTTGAGCCATCGGTCTTGTCACTACTGCGCTGCAGGTCTGTGTGAGGGTCACAGTGGAAAGATCCTGAAAATCAAACTTTCGTGACATTAAATCTTTCATCATCTTTGCATAACCGGGCATCTCCCTCAAAGCATCCATCAAAGGAATATTCAACTAAATCTGACGCAGCATCTCCATAAATTTCTTGTATTGAACTTCCTTCTTTTGTTTAACCAGTCTCTGAGGGAAGGGTGCAGGTATCACCCTTTGTGCATTGCTTGCTGGCTTCTCTATGTTGGAATTTTCTGGCACAAGAGGTGCCACCTGTTCTGCAGCTTGCTCATTCATCTTTTCTTTCTCCTGACTCTGCTCAACCACCACTTCAGTAAGCTCTGTTGGATCCTCCACCTCTAACGGAACTGGAGCGACTGTCGTACTCTCATTCCTGGCTTGTAGATTCTCCTGTTCTCTATCTAAATCTCTCCCATTCCGGAGACTTACTGCCATCAGCTGATTTGGGTTTTGCTCCTTGGGGTTTATGTTAGTGTCTGCAGGCAAGGTTCCCTGAGGACGGTTGTTCAAAGCCATGGACAGCTGTCCCAGTGCGTTTCTATGTTCTTTATGGCTGAATCATGCACTGCCAATTTTTCCTGCACTTTATTATTTGTCCCAATGAGTTGCTGAAGCATACCCCTGATTTCCACCATATTGTTATCTTGCTGCTGAGGAGGCGGTTGATAAACTAATTGTTGCTGATTTTGCTGTGGATAGCCCTGTGGTTTCTGATATGGTACTGGCACTAATTGGTTTTGAGGGTGCATACCCCCAGGCTGTTGCATATTAGGCCTGTACTGCTGATTTTGCTGCGGTCTCCATTGCTGTGCTCCCTCTCTCTGCCCCCCATAGTTGTTGACATAATTCATATCTTCCCTTGCCCCTTGATTTTCGCCTTCTCCTCTCCATGAACACACATAAGACTGATTAATACAAGGTGTACACAGTCCTCCATTTGTTGTATCAACAATGTGCACCTGTTTTGTGCCCATCTCATCAATCTTCTTTGTTAATATGCTCATCTGGGTCATAAGTGTGGCCATATTCTCTGCATGTGAATTGTTTGGGTCAAGAGGAACTGAGTGCACTATGGGTGCCAGTGTTGTAGCTCTAGTCATCCACCCCGAATTTTGTGACATCTTGTCAAGAAGGATTTTGCACTCGGTGAATGTCGTACTCAATAATGCACCTCCCGCTGAAGCATCCACATTTGCTTTTAAATGGTCAGCTAGCCCTATGTAGAATCTCTGGCCGAGCATCTGGTCTGGAATGCCATGGTGAGGACACTTCACTATCATTCCTTTAAATCTTTCCCAAGTTTCTTGCAAGGACTCAGTCGGCTGCTGCTTAAACCGCAATATTTCATCAATCTGTCTTGCAGTCTTGTTTGGTGGATAGAACTTGTTCAGAAACTGCTTGACTAATTCCTCCCAGGTGGCAATGGAATTGATAGGGAGCGAATTTAACCAAGTCTGAGCTTTCCCGGTCACAGAGAACGGGAACAGGAGCATCTTGATAGCTTCCGGGGTCATATTTGGCTGCCTTTGGGTCACACAAATTGACAAAAAAAATTTCAGGTGTTGCTGAGGGTCTTCAATGTGTGATCCGGAGAACAATCCTTTATTCTGCAGTAGATGCAGCATGTTGTTGGTTATCTGGAAGGTCTCCGCTTGAATTGCGGGCACAACTATGGCAGTGGCCAAGTTATCAGTTGTGGGTTGTGCCCAGTCATAAAGTGCAGCTTCGGGCACAAGGGGTGACACTACTCTTACGTCGGGGTTTGCCGGCAGATCCCCAACGTTTCCAATGTTGTTTTCTGCGTCACCCATGTTAAATTCGAGCTGGTATGACTGATGTGATTGTTGCAGCCTCTTGTTAGCATGATTCAATGCCCTGAATATTTTCTCGGGGTCTGAAAGTCCTTCTAGTAGTTCTCTAGTCCTTGAGGAACTTCTAGGCATACACCTAATTTTCACAAGAGTTCAAACATTAGAATTTCAATGAACAGATTGGGTATAGAGAAAACTGACTACACTAAGAATTTTTGTACTTCTTTCAATTGTAATTGATAACACCGTTAAGTCCCCGGCAACGGCGCCAAAATTTGATAGCGCCAAACTATGCCTTATAAAAAGACACACACGGACGTTGCAAATATAGTCTGGGTATTTCTGCCCAGAGTCGAACCACAGAGAATTAACCTATCAATTACTCTGTCAGATTTACTAGATTCACACAGTCAATTTTCCCAAACTTTGTACTTCACAATTGATGATATATCTAACAACTAAACTGAAAGTAAATAAAGCTGGAAGTTAACTAAGCTTGCTTGTATATAATTGGATAAGATCTAAGCTAATGGTTTCCCCCGTTGTTAATTTCCTTGGTTGAATATGTATTATAACTCAGACTTAGTTGTCTCTTTCAATCATGAACGCTCTAGCTATCATAAATCTTTCTCAAGCAATTATGATAATTTACTAGACGCACTTTCTTAAGTTACGTTAGGTAGATTCACAAAACAGTTCACTTAGATTGCACCCGAGGTATCGTTATCTCTAAACCAACCTCTAAACCCTCGGTTATGACTCTCGTCTATACTCCGGGAGTGATGTTGTTCAAACAACTACCTAAATATGCACTCTCTCTCAAGCAAATACATACTAAATAGGGACGGATAATTGAGGGCCCCTTCAACTAACCACAATCGAAACATAGATGAACAAATAGAGATTAACAACCAATTCCAAATATATTAATATAACAACCAAGTCATCCCCAACGAGTTTCACCAAAACCTTAGGTTAAAGTATCTAGCTACTCATGACAATGGAAGATAAAACCAATAGATTATTCATAATGGAAGAATTGTAATAAAAATAGAAGAGAATAAAAAACTATGATGTTTTGGGTGATCTCTCACACTTGTTCATCTTCCAATAGTAATCTCCGAACTAAGCCTCCTCTATTGTGGGTGATTTTCTACATCTTATAAGGGTTTTACACCAAGTTTCCCCGAATTGACACTTTGGTCCCTGAACTTTCCGCGTCCTGCCACGGTCCTACCGCGGTTACGCCAGGACTGCGGCCAGAATGGCCTTCAGAATCTGCAGCACTGTTCTGTCGCGGTCCTACCGCGGTTACGCCCGGACAACGGCAGACCAGCTTCAGTTCTGGCTTTGTCCCTTTGCTTGGTGCACTTTGTGGATATTGTATGATTGGCCTCCTTTTCTCCGTAATTGATCCCAAAAGTACTCCACAAACTTCTTTTATTGGATATAGCATGCAAAGCATGAAAAGCACTAATCAGAGCATTTGGTTATCACTTTTTACCGTAAAAGCTATACAAAAATGTGGTTCTTTAGGGCCTAATTATAGTCCAATTTCGGCCGCTAACTTCATCTTTTGGATTTGGGCTCGTAAGGCTTCATTCTCTTTGGCCAACTTCTTTCTCTCACCCTCATCAGCCGCGGCTTGCACGCTATTTTCAAACCGGAGGTCTTGGACCTGTTTTTCCAATGCTCCTATGCGGGCCCTGTACTCATTTTCTTTAGCTAACCAAGCCCACTGTTCTTGCGATGACTCGACAAACTCCCGGATGTGAGGTCTTTTAGCTGGCCTTTCATGCTTATATTCTCTCCTATACCAAGCAAGGTATCCTGGCGACACTTTGCCTTTGGCCCGATCCTGTACGCAAGTATCCGCTTTTAAGTATTGGCATTCATTCCAGATCTGGCGGACTCTTGCTTCAGGGAATTGTCCGTCAGGGCTAATTTCAACTACCTGAGCACTAAAATCGCCGTCTTTTGGCACTATTTGGCACCTCCCGAGTTGCCTTAAAACCCGATACGGGGCATAAGGCTGGATGCTCTTAAGACCCATCAAAAGGAAGTGCGGCCCCGTTGCTGGCATATATATGATTTCATCGACAGGCAACCATCCAAATGTCCACTCTATTTGACTAGCAGTGAGAGACCGAAAGTATGAAGTCCAGCCCGTGAATCCCTCGGGCAAGCTGATCCCCTTAATCCTTGTGTAAAACTCTTCTATACATGTCTTCTTTGTAGACCCATAACTCAGGAATTGAGGACGACGGCACAAGTGTTCGGTCATCCACATTTGCAACAATAGATTGCACCCCTCGAAGAAGTCTCCCCCGGCTTTGCAGGCTGTAAGAGCGCGGAAGATTTCGGCTAATATCATGGGCGCAAGAGTGCTTTTGGCTTGAGTGAGTAGAGTGCTGACGACCCCGGCTATTTTTATGTCAATGTTTCCGTCTCTCCTTGGAAATACCACAAGCCCCAGAAAAACTACCATAAAAGCAAAACGTCTGTGCTCCTCCCATTTTTGGCGGTTCCCTTTGCTACATATCTTGTTTTTCGGGTTGTTGAAACCTCCTATGTGGCCATATCTGTGATATATGAAGTGTGGAGTACAAAAGCCGCTTGCCAAATCTGCGTTGTGGACCGTCCTGCTTATTTTCAGTGAGTCTAAGAATCTGTGCACAGCTACAGTTCTTGGGGCCACTAAGTACTTATGCCTTAAAGGAACCTCATCTTTTCCGATGTAGCCGGCTATTTCCTCTAGTGTCGGAGTTAGCTCAAAGTCCAAGAAATGGAAGACGTTATGTGCCGGGTCCCAGCATGTGACCAATGCTCTGATGATGTCTCCCCGAGGCACAATCTCCAACAAACCGGTAAGCCCTTTCAAATATTTTTTGACCTCATCTTGCCCTTCTCCTCCTAAGTCGTTCCACCACAGACGCAACTCCAAAGGGATTTTATGCATGATTGAAAAAGGTTCATTTTGAGTCGTGCTCATCCTGCACATTTATTAAGGTGATTTAATCACTTATTTTGACCTAACAATGAAAAATGACACTATTTTTTATTCAAATTTCCAATTTAAAACAAATGGCCGGTTTTGCAGTTACGGCCTTTTAGCACTTCGGGGAGAAGGTTTTAAGGCTGTGCCTGCTAACCGTTGAAATTGACTCAGGGTGGCTGTTCTTGTAAAAATAGCCTTTCGGCGCCCTTTTTGGGGACACTCGGCTTATTTTAAACAAGAATGGCGGCACCCGACTTATTCATGACGAAATTAAATTTTTTTGGCATTTTTGGCTATATTTGAAAAAGGGGAGGTTGGACCCGATGAGGGTTGCCTACGTATCTCACATCTGGTGAGAATCAAACCTGCGTAGTTCGGGCAAACTCAACCCTAAACTA
>NW_017670409.1:713265-713395 GCF_001879085.1 Nicotiana attenuata | reverse complement strand
TTCTTACGTACGAAAACACGGGGTGTCAAGAAGGATTTTGCACTCGGTGATTGTCTTACTCAATAATGCACCTCCAGCTGAAGCATCCACATTTGCTTTTAAATGGTCAGCTAGCCCCATGTAGAATCTC
>NW_017670409.1:595851-713251 GCF_001879085.1 Nicotiana attenuata | reverse complement strand
ACCTAAATATGCACTCTCTCTCAAGCAGATACATACTAAATAGGGACGGATAATTGAGGGCCCTTTCAACTAACCACAATAGAAACATAGATGAACAAATAGAGATTAACAACCAATTCCAAATATATTAATATAACAACCAAGTCATCCCCAACGAGTTTCACCAAAACCTTAGGTTAAAGTATCTAGCTACTGATGACAATGGAAGATAAAACCAATAGATTATTCATAATGGAAGAATTGCAATAAACATAGAAGAGAATAGAAAACTATGATGTTTTGGGTGATCTCTCACACTTGTTCTTCTTCCAAAAGTAATCTCCGAACTAAGCCTCCTCTATTGTGGGAGATTTTCTACATCTTATAAGGGTTTTACACCAAGTTTCCCCGAATTGACACTTTGGTCCCTGAACTTTCCGCGTCCTGCCGCGGTTCTACTGCGGTTACGCCAGGACCGCGGCCAGAATGGCCTTCAGAATTTGCAGCAGTGTTCTGCCGCAGTCCTACCGCGGTTACGCCCGGACAGCGGCAGACCAGCTTCAGTTCTAACTTGTCCCTTTGCTTGGTGCACTTTGTGGATATTGTATGATTGGCCTCCTTTTCTCCGTAATTGATCCCAAAAGTACTCCACAAACTTCTTTTATTGGATATAGCCTGCAAAGCATGAAAAGCACTAATCAGAGCATTTGGTTATCACTTTTTACCGTAAAAGCTATACAAAAATGTGGTTCTTTAGGGCCTAATTATAGTCTAATTTACTTATTATCAATATCCTAAGGGGAAAGTCCCCCACACAAGGTTAGACAAGCCACTTACCTCGAACCGGCTCCAAAATCAACTCGAAACCACACTTTTGCCACGAGTATCCGACTCCTAATGGCCCAAATCTGTTCAATTCAATTACATATCGTAAATAACATCTCAAGCAACAGATTCTACAATTTAATTCAAAGCTAATACGCGAAGTTATGTAAAATAACCAAAATGCCCCTAAAGCCAACATCTCGAAATCGGATGAATTTAACATTTTTAGAACCCTCGTACTCTCATGAGTCTAACCATATAAAAATCTCTCAAATCGGAGGTCAAAAACCCACTCAAATCTCAATAATTAGGTCTATGAAGTTTTTACCCATTTTCCATTCAAAATCCGAAATTAGATGATGAAATTAACTAAAGATTGATGAAATATAACTAGAAAGGGTTAAAGAATCGTTACCCAATGATCTCCTCTTCAAATCCCTCTCAAAATTGCCCTCTCCCGAGCTCCAATTCGATTTTTCTAACTTTGAAACTAAACCCTCGAACTCACTATTTCTGGCCAGTGAATTCCGTATCTGCGGTCAAGGGACCACACCTGCGGTCCCGCTTCTGCGGAACATTTGCTGCATCTGCGGCTTCATTAAAAGGGCCAGGAGCCGCATCTGCGGTCCTTCTTCCGTAGATGCGAAACCGCTTCTGCGGTTATACTTTCGCATCTGCGGAACTTGGGAGCCACCCAAAAATCCGCATCTGCGGTACACCTAGCCGCATCTGCAGCGCCGCATCTGCGGTCCCCATACTGCAGATGCGAAAATATCAGAAGCAGTAAAAGCTGCAATCCCTCAACTTCAAAAATCTTTCCGTTAACCATCCGAAATCATCCCGAGGCCCCCAGGACCTCAACAAAAAGCACCAATAACACCTAATACCTTATTCAAACTTGTACCAATCCTTAAACCACCTAAAACAATGCCGGAAACTCAAATTAATCAATGATTCAAGCCTAAGAACTTCAAATTCTCACAAAACATGCTTTCGATCAAAAACCTAACCAAAATACGTCCGAATGACCTGAAATTTTGCCCACACATCCCAAATGACATGACGGAGCTACTGCAACTTCCGAAATCCCATTCCGACCCTCGGATCAAAATTTCACTATCGGACCGGAAACTTCAAAAATTCAAACTTCGGCATTTCAAGCCTAAATTAGCTACGGACCTCCAAAACACATTCCGAACACGCTCCCAACCACGAAATCATCTAACGAAGCTAATGGAACCATCGGATTTCTGTTCCGAGGCCGTCTTCACACTGTTCTGACTATGGTCAGTTTTCCAACACTTAAGCTCTCATTTAGGGACTAAGTGTCCCAAAACTCTCCGAAACTCAAGACCGAACATCCCGACCATTCAAAATAGCAGAAATAAACTTGGGGAAAGTTGTTAATAGGGGATCGGGCGTAAATTCCAAAAACGACCGGCCGGGTCGTTACATCCTCCCACACTTAAACATTCATTCATCCTCAAACGAGCACAAAGACATACTTGAAGTAGTGAAAAGATGAGGGTACTGGCTGCGCATATCCTGCTCGGTCTCCCAGGTCGCCTCCTCGACCGGCTGACCCCACCACTGAACCTTCACGGACGCAATGTTCTTTGACCTCAGCTTCCTGACCTGCCTGTCCAATATAGCCACTGGCTTCTCGACATAGGATAGATCCTTCTCCAACTAGACTGAGCTGAAATCCAACACGTGCGACAGATCTCCGTGATACCTCCGGAGCATCGAAACATGAAATACCGGATGAACCCCTGCCAGGCTGGGAGGTAAGGCAAGCTCATAGGCAACCTCCCCAACTCGCCTCAATATCTCAAAAGGGCCAATAAACATCGGACTCAACTTCCCTTTCTTCCCAAATCTCATAACGCCTTTCATAGGCGAGACCCGAAGCAGAACCCGCTCCCCAACCATGTAGGAAACATCACGAACCTTCCGGTCCGCGTAACTCTTATGTCTGGACTGGGCTGTACGGAGTCTATCCCGAATCACCTTGACTCTCTCCAAAGCATCCTGAACCAAATCTGTGCCCAATAATCTGGCCTCACCCGGCTCGAACCAACCCATAGGAGATCTACATCGCCTACCATATAAGGCCTTGTACGGTGCCATCTGAATGCTGGATTGATAGCTGTTGTTGTAGGCAAACTCCGCTAATGGCAAGAACTGATCCCAAGAACCTCCAAACTCAATCACACACGCACGGGTGTTTTCTAAGATTGATTTGCGCTCGGGTTACCATCAGTTGAATATTCGGGAGCCAGATATCCCGAAGACTGCCTTCAGGGCTCGGTATGGTCATTACGAGTTCCTTGTTATGTCATTTGGGCTGACCAATGCCCCAGCAGCCTTCATGCATCTAATGCACAGTGTATTCCTGCCATATCTTGACTCTTTTGTCATTGTCTTTATTGATGATATTCTGGTGTATTCCCAAAGTCGGGAAGATCACGAGCAGCACCTGAGGACAGTGCTTCAGACTCTGAGGGAAAAGAGATTATATGCAAAGTTCGCCCTGAAGCTGGTCAAACAGATCATCAGTACGAGGCAAAGGATAACGGTTCTTCACTGTAATCTTGTTCAACTGGTGGTAATCAATACACATGCGCATAGAGCCATCCTTCTTCTTCACAAATAACACAGGAGCACCCCAAGGCGATACACTGGGCCGAATAAAACCCTTATCAAGTAATTCCTGCAATTGCTCCTTCAATTCAGGAGGAGCCATACGGTATGGAGGGATAGAGATGGGCTGAGTGCCCGGCAACAGATCATTGCCAAAATCAATGTCCCTATCAGGTGGCATGCTCGGAAGATTAGCTGGAAACACATCGGGGAAATCCCGTACTACTGGGACTAAATCAACAGAAGGAGTATGCATACTGGCATCTCTCACATAAGCTAAGTACGCATCACAACCTTTCTCAACCATATGCTGAGCCTTAAGGAAAGAAATAACTCTACTGGGAGTGTGACCTAAGGCACCCCTCCACTCAATACGCGGTACACCTGGCATGGCCAGCGTCACAGTTTTGGCGTGACAATCAAGAATAGCATAATGGGGCGACAACCAGTCCATGCCCAAAATAATATCAAAATCAACCATGCTAAGTAATAATAAGTCATCCCTAGTCTCAAAACCACCAAGAATAACCACACATGACCGGTAAACGCGGTCCACAACAAGAGAATCCCCCACAGGAGTAGAAACATAAACTGGGGAACTCAAAGAAATCCCGAGGTACACCCAAGTGCGGAGCAAAATAAGAAGACACATAAAAATAAGTGGAGCCTAGATCGAATTGAATCGGTACACCTCTATAACAAACCATGACAATACCTGCGATGACAGAAGCGGAGGCAGCAACCTCTGTACGGGCAGGTGGGGTAGCAACTGGGGCTGTAACCATAGCCTGAGAACTCTGTGGTGCACGCTGTGGCTGAGAAGTCTGTGGAGGTGCATTCCTCCCAAGTCTAGGGCAATACCTCACCACATGGCATATGTCGCCACACTCAAAGCAACCTCGCGGCCGACGTGGGGGTGGAAACCGTGCAGTACGGGTACTCCGAGACCCCTGAACACCTGAAACCCTATGTGAAATCTGAGATGCAAACTGAGCTGGCGGACCCACAAAACCTCTCCCATGCCGTACTCTTCCTCCAAAATAAGGACCAGCGGGTCTCTCCAATCTACGATCTCACTCCTCTATACTCTTCCTCCTGACCTCGTCTGTCCTCTCTCTCCTGGGCCCACCTGTCCCCTACTCGGCGAGAGGTCCTCACCACCCGCTAAACTGGGACCACAGGCTGTGTCACTATGACACCTAGAACCTGACCAATGGGGACTCGCTGCTCTAGAGTGGGGGCGGCGGGAGTTTGGGTCCCTCCCTCGCCCTGTGATGTAGTCGGTACAACCTGAATCAATCCCGCCTGAAACAACGTACCAAACATGCTCAGGAACTGAGCCAAAGTCTCCTGAAGGGCTGGAGTAGTAGTGGCAGTAGGCGTCTCGGGTGCCTGAACTCCGGCTGGGTCTGCTGGTGGTACCTCGGCGGTAGCTCGCGCAGGTGCCCTGGCTGCACCACGCGCGCGTCCTCGGCCTCTACCCCGGCCTCTGACGGCTGCAGTAGGGGGCGCGAGTGCCTGATCGTCTCGAGTAGCACGTGTCCTCACCATCTGTGAGAGAATAGAAGGCAGAAATTTAGGATTGTGATGTCAAATCTCGCACGACAGTGAAGTCAAATGAAGTGAAATTTTCCTAACAGTTACATAGCCTCTCGTAAATAAGTACAGACGTCTCCGTATCGATCAGCAATACTCTAATAAACCGGCCTGTGTTCCGTGACTCCTATGAACCTAGAGCTCTGATACCAACTTGTCACGGCCCCAGTTCGCCCTCCGTGAACTGTCGTGATGGCACCCAGTCCCTACAACTAGGTAAGCCTAACAAGTGCGGAAAAACAATCGAAACTTTGCGAAAGTATAACTTAAAACCAAGATTTAACAAAACGGAACAAAAATGTAAAATGCCACACGGCACATACAACACAATGTCTCAAACTTCCAATACTATCCCAAAACCCGGAAACTCACAGGAACACAAGCTGAGAGAAATATAGAAAAAGGCTCTAACTCCGGAATGTCTACATCAACAGTAAATAGAAGGGCTAATACTACAAGATAGAATAAAGATGGAGACTCTTCGGTCTGCGGACGCGGCAGATGTACCCCAAAGTCTCCAAAAGCTCTCCCTGCCTCAAGGATGGTAAGTCTGAACAGCAGTACCTGGATCCACACATGAAAAACATGCGCAGAAAGGGCATGAGTACACCACAGCGGTTCTCAGTAAGTGCTAAGCGTAACCTCGGTCGGGTAGTGACGAGAAAGGTCAGGGCCCTAGCGAGGTTAAACATAATAATAAGTTTCAGCAGTATGGAATGAACAATATAAATGAGAAGAACAATGAAATAAGATAGGTTATACCAGGCAACAACAATTATACAAAAGAACAGAGTAAACTCGGAAATCAGAACAGCTCAATACCAATAGTAACACGAGGATCTCCCAGGATACCGCCCTGTAGTCCCTTTCATCAACTGCCCAGAGGATCGTCCGGGATACTGTCCCGTAGTCCATCATATGTATATATCCGAAGGATCTCCCAGGATACCGTCCCATAGTCCAACGATCAATGCGCGGGGATCTATCGGGAATCTAACCCGCAGTCCCAAAGTAAATGTGCATGGGGATCTATCGGGAATCGAACCCACAGTCCCAAAGTAAATATGCAGGGGGATCTATCGGGAATCGAACCCGCAGTCCCAAAGTAAACAAACAAGGGGGAGCTACCGGAATCCCACATCCGTAGTCCCAATGTAAATACACAGCGACAACAAGGAGATGTTCAGAATGAACTTTCATATCAAGGCAACAAGTAATTCTAACCTAACATACTGCACGTAATGAAACCAAGGCAATTTAGCAAATAGGCAATTTAAATCAACTAAACATGCTTTTCTAACTAACAACAGGCTAAATTCGCAAGTATAAATAAGCAGGTAATAAAGGAACCCAATTTTAAATGCTTAAGCAAAACCGGATTTTCAACAATTAGCTCAAGGACGCGCTCGTCACCTCACGTACAAAACATTAAATTACCAAATATCATATCCTAAGGGGAAAGTCCCCTACACAAGGTTAGACAAGCCACTTACCTCGAACCGGCTCCAAAATCAACTCGAAACCACACTTTTGCCACGAGTATCCGACTCCAAATGGCCCAAATCTATTCAATTCAATTACATATCGTAAATAACATCTCAAGCAACAGATTCTACAATTTAATTCAAAGCTAATACGCGAAGTTATGTAAAATGACCAAAACGCCTCTCAAGCCAACGTCTCGGAATTGGATGAATTTAACATTTTCAGAACCCTCGTACTCTCACGAGTCTAACCATATTAAAATCTCTCAAATCGGAGGTCAAAAACTGACTCAAATCTCAATAATTAGGTCTATGAAGTTTTTACCCATTTTCCATTCAAAATCCGAAATTAGATGATGAAATTAACTAAAGATTGTGAAATATAACTAGAAAGGGTTAAAGAATCGTTACCCATTGATCTCCTTTTCAAATCCCTCTCAAAATCGCCCTCTCCCGAGCTCCAATTCGATTTTTCTAACTTTGAAACTAAACCCTTGAACTCACTATTTCTGGCCAGTGAATTCCGCATCTACGGTCAAAGGACCGCACCTGCGGTGCCCCTGCTGTGGAACATTTGCCGCATTTGCGGCTTCATTTAAAGGGCCAGGAGCCGCATCTGCGGTCCTTCTTCCGCAGATGCGAAACCGCTTCTGCGGTTATACTTCCGCATCTGCGGAACCTGGAAGCCACCCAAAAATCCGCATCTGCGGTGCCGCATCTGCGGTCCCCAAACTGTAGATGCGAAAATATCAGAAGCAGCAAAAGCTGCAATCCCTCAACTTCAAAAATCTTTCCGTTAACCATCCGAAATCATCTCGAAGCCCCCGGGACCTCAACCAAAAGCACCAATAACACCTAATACCTTATTCAAACTTGTACCAATCCTTAAACCACCTAAAACAACGCTGGAAACACGAATTAATCAATGATTCAAGCCTAAGAACTTCAAATTCTCATAAAACACGCTTTCGATCAAAAACCTAACCAAAACACGTCCGAATGACCTAAAATTTTGCGCACACATCCCAAATGACATGACGGAGCTATTGCAACTTCCGAAATCCCATTCCGATCCTCGGATCAAAATCTCACTATCGGACCGGAAACATCAAAAATTCAAACTTCGGCATTTCAAGCCTAAATTAGCTACGGACCTCCAACCCCGAAATCATCTAACGAACACGCTCCCAACCCCGAAATCATCTAACGAAGCTAACGGAACCATCAGATTTCCGTTCCGAGGCCGTCTTCACATGTTCTGACTATGGTCAATTTTCCAACACTTAAGCTCTCATTTAGGGACTAAGTGTCCCAAAACTCTCCGAAACTCAAGACCGAACATCTCGGCAATTAAAAATAGCAGAAATAAACTTGGGGAAAGCAGTTAATAGGGGATCGAGGCGTAAATTCCAAAAACGACCGACCGGGTCGTTATGCCGCACTTCGGAGAAACTGGCAGGTTTATAGGCCAAGCGACGCAGTTTTCTCCGAATCTATTGAGAGTTACATGAAGATCTTTATATGGAATTAAAGACCTATGTGTCTGGTTTCCATCTTTGCAAACCGTTTGTCAATACGATATCGGAGTAGAGAGATACAAGTATCCGAAGTGGCATTACTCAAGCTGCCAAGCAGGCAGCTTGCCCACCTGCTTGGAGAATTGAGGCGGTGGGCTTATAAGTTGTCTTTACCCATTACATTTCGTCAATATACAGAGATTTCTTACACCAAAACTCTCTCATGCTCTCCAAGAACTGGTCCAAGATCTCAAGAACCAAACTCAAGAAAAATCAACACAAATCATCATCAAAGGTGTTAAAGACTACAAGAGAATGCTTCTATGATGTTGTGGTGTGATTGAGGGCTATTGTGGACTAAGTTGAGATAGGATTTTGAGTTGTAACTGTTGTACAAGGTACGTATAATATCTTCTTGATTGTGCCTAAGGTTAATCTTGTGTTTGTTGTGTTGTTTGAGTGAAAAACCATAAGATAGCACTTGAAAGAACATGGGATATGGTTATCTTTTTGGTGGGACTATTTTGTGGCTAAATATATGATTTGTGGTGGCTGAAAATTGTGAGAAATAATTTGATAATGTTGTGGCTGCTGTTGTTAAGTTTTTCTAGGTATTAATTAAGTTGATTGAAGAAGAAACGATGAAAGACAAGTGATAGACGATAAAAATTAAGGTGCTAGACGTATGAGACTGGTTTGGAAGGCATTTTGTGGATGTTTTAAACTTGAAATAATATGGTACATATAAGTATGATGTTCTGAAGGTTGTAAACTAATTTATGGAATAAAAGTTGGATTCAAGTTATATCTTGTTATGAATAAAAACGAGCTTGTCGCTCAATATGATTGTTAAGATAATCGAAGAAACTCATATTGGATTATATTGCTCTTGGTGCTATTGTTGGTTATAGTTGTTGTTGTTGGGTTGTTGATGACTCTTACTGGGCTTTGGGATGTATTAAAAAATCGGGGAGTTGCTGCCCGATTTTCCTTAAGTCATACGACTAGCCAAATACGATGGTATGACATTATATGTTAACGGAAATATTATTCCACTTGTTGTAGATGCAAGAAGTTGTGTTGAGCTTGGTTGAGTAATAAGGAAGAGATCATACAGGTATGTTAAGGCTAAACCTTCCTTCTTTTGGCATGATCCAAGTAACGATACGTAAACGTAATAATATTTCATAAGTGGTTCTACTCTTAGTAGTTAAGGATGTCTATGTTATTCATTCCCGTAAAGTGATATTCGAGCATGTCTAAGTACGTATCTAATTCCCTATTGAGGTATATGATAAAGATATTAATTTTCATAATATAAGTGACACGTGCATCTTCATGTATTTACCACCGCGCTACGGTCGGTCGGGCATTTACCACCGGTTGGGCAGTTATATATCATTATTGACCACCGGTTGCGCAGTCATGCATATTCATTTACCATCGAGCTACGGCTGGTCGGGCAGTCATGCATTTACCACCGGTTGGGCAGTTATATATCATTATTTACCACCGGTTGCGCAGTCATGCATATTCATTTACGGCCGGTCGGGCAGTCAAGCATTTACCATCGCGCTACGACCGGTCGGGCAGTTACCACTGATCAGTTGGGCAGTCATGCATCGATATGGATAATGGTTCCAAAAAGGTATATATATATATATATTTTACATGTAAGTATAATAAGTATGCATATACGGTAGCACTTTAGAGGTTCAGGTGATTCTTATATCTCTTTCATTAATGTTGACTTATTATTATGTTTCAGTTCTGCCTTACATACTCGGTACATTCGTACTGACGTCCCTTTTCCTGGGTGGTGTGTTTCATGCCACGCAGGTGTAGGTAGGCGAGTTGAGGACCCCCCACTGCAGGCTGCCTCAAGATATCAGCTTTTGGTTGGTGAGCTCCACTTCTTCCTGGAGTATTGCCGAGTCACATTCTATATATGTTATTTTGTTTTATGAGGATGTCGGGAACTCTGTCCCGACTTATATATTATGGTCATGTTTTCCTAGAGGCTTTGCAAACAGTGTCTTGTGTATAGTTATGTATGACATGTCAACGGCCTTGTTGGCCCCTATGCATCTATATAAATCTTTTAGAATTAGTTATGTGAGTTAAGTTCTAATATTGTTACTTATATATATAGGAATGGCCTATCATGGCCCGTGACGAGTTTTATTGTAAATAAGGATAAGGTACGTGGCACTCGGTTGAGTAGGCACCGGGTGCCAGTCGTGGCCCCTCCGATTTGGGTCGTGACAAAAAATCAGGCCAACTTTTGGTGGGCGGAAATGAGGGTGAAGATTGGCTAAGTTCAACAAATGATCGAGTCAATGACCAGTCCAACGGCTTGGGCAGGACAAATAAGTTTGGGTTCAAATTGTCACCTCTATGCACAAATCAAGCTATATTGTGATGGCAGAGAGATACTGTTCCCCTCAGATTTTTGTGACTACGTTCGTTTGGCCATAAAATAAATTTTATTTTTTTTAAAATCAATGTTTGGGCATGAAAATTTTAAATTTTATTTAAAGTTGAATTTCGAATTTTTTCGCAAATTTGAAAAACTCCATAAACTATTTTTCAAAATTTTTATTTCAAAATTTACAAAAATTGAAAAACAGCTCCAAATTATATTCATATCCAACCCAACTCTAATATTTAAATACCATTTTTACTTGAATTTTTTTCCCACTTTTTCTCAAAATTTCACAATTCTTATATTGAAACTCCCACTTAATTTATTGATCTTCCTACAATCACTAGAGACTTAGATGAGGAGACATAATATATGTTACTTCAATATATATAGATAGATAGATAAAAGGTTTAAATCTAATGTTTGTCAAGTTAAGGTGATAAGTGAAGATCTCTTATTTTCATGTGGTGATCGAGTTTGTGTCTAATATGTTACAAATGTTGATCTACGTTACTGTGATGGTAATATACATGCAAGATATCTATATAAGGAGACTTGTTTCCGGCCATCAAAGTTGACTGGTTATCGACAGTCGAAATCCACAAAGCAAGAAGTTAGAGAACAAAATAGTGCACACATCAATTTCATAGTACTAAGATTTTATGTCATGTATTGTCTCTTTTTAAATTGAAAGTGGAAAAGTTGGGCAAGCATTGGATCAAGACAGACGCCACGAAGTAAAGTAGGCGGCAATAGGGATAAAAAAGGAAAAGGGCACGTTGCAATTATATTATGAGCTTATAAGTTTTTTGACACTATCATATTAAATTGACTTACTTTTTATAACAAGCCTCATCGACATGAAAAATAGAGTAATAACTTGAACCAATACTATAAACTGTTTTTTTTTTTACATTGATAATGTATATAACTTAATCAAAGGTACTGTATAACATGTACCTTTGATTGTGCTTTCACCATGTTATTGATCTCAGGTACTCCGTAGTAGCTATTTTCTTTTGGAGGTTTAGGTTTTATGTCCCCCTCCGGTGTATTATTTGAGTGATATCAATATACAAGATAGAGGGTCTTTGCCAAACCCCCCACCACCTCGGGAGGTGAAAGCCCGGGTGGATGGATTTACTTAAAAAAAAATAATTATTTACTTTCCCATGACTAGTAAAAAAAAGAAGAAGTTTACAAGTGCTCTAAAGTCAAGTAAGGCAACAGGATACCTGCTGCAACAAGAATTTCAAAAGAGAAATAATTAATTAAGGTTGTTTGCATACTACTGAGAAAGACTTTCATCACAGCTATAAATACCCATACATTCTTTTCCATTTCGATCATCACTTAGCTTGTTCAGTTCTCTGCACCGAGAAATAAAAGATAAAAGCAAAACAAAGGGAAAAAAAAACCCTAGCTCTTTATCTTGCTTTTAATTTCCACTAGCTTATATATATCCAGTTTTCTAGAAATGGCCCAAGCTGCCCTCATTAACAACGATGAGCAGATTGTTCGTCCAGTTGCCAATTTCTCTCCAAGTCTTTGGGGTGATAGTTTCCATTCATTCTCTGTTGACAATCAGGTATTTATAAAATCTTCTCTATTAGTTAGTTAGTGATATATATCAAATTATATATTATGCATAGTCTTTTTAAGTTGAACATATATGAATAAAGTTACATGAACTTAATAAATACATTTACAGGTGGCAGAAAAATATGGTCAAGAGATTGAAACATTAAAGGAGGAAACAAGGAGTATGTTGGCAGCAGCTTGTGAAAGATCATTGACTGAAAAGCTGAATCTGATTGATACTGTTGAGCGCCTTGGCTTAGCTTATCATTTTGAGAAACAAATAGAAGACATGTTGGATCAAATTTATAAAGCGGATCCAAACTTTGAAGGTCATCAGTACAATGATTTGTACACTTGTACCCTTCAATTTCGAATGTTGAGACAACATGGTTACAATATCTCCCCAAGTAGGTCCATTACAAATATATATATATATATATATATATATATATATGATGCACCTTTTTTTTAGTTTGTTTGTTGTATATCTTTAATTTTTTTCTTACACCAATTTTTCAACTTTTTCTGCATGAAAACTAATCTTTTGTTTTTATTCACGATCCAGAAATTTTCAGCAGATTCCAAGATGCAAACGGCAAATTCAAGGAGTCTCTTAGTAATGATGCAAAGGGTCTATTGAGCTTATACGAAGCTTCACATGTAAGGACTCATGGAGAGGATATTTTGGAAGAGGCGCTTGTTTTTTCCACTGCTCATCTTGAATCTATAGCTCCACATTTGAAGTCACCTCTGAATAACCAAGTGACGCATGCCCTTGAGCAGTCTTTGCATAAAAGCATTCCAAGAGTCGAGACGCGTTACTTCATCTCTATCTATGAAGAGGAGGAACTGAAAAATGATGTGCTACTTCGATTTGCTAAATTGGATTACAACTTACTTCAGATGTTGCATAAACAAGAACTCAGCGAAGTATCAAGGTACAATGATGTTTTATGTAAAAAAAAATATAAATCATTTGTTCGCAATAATTTCTCATATTCTAAGCTCGGTACCTACCTTTTTTGTAGGTGGTGGAAAGATTTGGATTTTGTGACGACACTTCCATATGCTAGGGATAGAGCAGTTGAATGTTACTTTTGGACGATGGGGGTGTATGCTGAACCTCAATATTCTCAGGCTCGTGTCATGCTTGCTAAGACTATAGCAATGATTTCGATAGTAGATGACACATTCGATGCTTATGGCATTGTAAAAGAACTTGAGGTCTAACACTGATGCCATACAGAGGTATAAACTTGTGTCTCCACTACAGTTTATGAATTTATTAGATGGTTTATTAAATGGGAAACTCAAACTTACTATATCTATAATTTCTCATGTATTAGGTGGGATATTGGTCAAATTGATCGACTCCCGGATTACATGAAAATCAGTTTTAAAGCTCTTATAGACCTTTATGAAGATTATGAAAAGGAATTGTCAAAAGACGGCAGATCCTACGTTGTCCACTATGCGAAAGAAAGAGTATGACTCACTGATTTATAATGTTTTATTTCTAAAATCACCTGTATTATATTTACCTTATTTTTCTTTATAATCAGATGTATTGTTGGAATATTGTATTGATTAATTGTTGAATGTCGTCGTTGTTTCCTGTTAAATAGATGAAGGAGATTGTGAGAAACTATTTTGTCGAAGCAAAGTGGTTCATTGAGGGATATATGCCACCTGTTTCTGAGTATCTTAACAATGCATTAGCTACCAGCACATATTACTTGCTAACTACAACATCCTACTTGGGAATGAAGGCAGCAACCAAGGAATATTTTGAGTGGTTGGCTACGAACCCTAAAATACTGGAAGCCAATGTAACATTATGTCGAGTTGTTGATGACATTGCCACGTATGAGGTACACATCGCATTACATTAAATTAAAGCATCTTATATGATTGTTGATGTTAGATATATAAATCGATTTTATCGCCATTTTAGGTTGAGAAGGGTAGGGGCCAGATTGCTACAGGAATTGAGTGTTATATGAGGGATTATGGCGTATCAACAGAAGTAGCAATGGAAAAATTCCAAGAAATGGCTGAGATAGCATGGAAGGATGTGAATGAAGGAATTCTTCGACCAACTCCTGTTTCTACAGAAATTCTCGCTCGTATTCTCAATCTCGCACGTATTATCGATGTCACTTACAAACACAATCAAGATGGATACACTCATCCAGAAAAGGTTCTAAAACCTCACATCGTTGCTTTACTGGTGGACTCCATTGAAATCTAAACCATTGAGTGCTTTTTTAATCTAGATGATTGTTTTTTTTTAATAAATAAAGGATATGTGTTCTTCTCTATATAAGCAACTTGAATTTCCTAGTTCTGTTCAAACCCTGTATTGTTCTTTACGTCTGAATAATATAATTTTGTTTGCCTAACTTGGTTCTTCTTGTTTATTAAATTAGCTGTTGATCGATGCTGAAAAAAAAGTAAACGTAAAATATTTGACACCATATTTGACAATAATTTGTTAGTGAAAGAAAGTCACTTCTTAGAAACACACTTAAACCACTTCTTCAACAAATAGCTTTTTGAAAGCAAAAAAATTGCAAAAACTTCTTGAGGAACTTATACAAACACATTTTCAGAAAAACTCTTTGCAAGATATCAAAGAATTTTCCATGAACAAAACGCTAACTGTCACATAATGTACTACTTTTCCTATCGTGATTATTTTTTTGGTTTATTTAGCTTGCATGCCTATCCGTTTGATCAGTTTTGAAAGTGAAACAAAGAAATGATATTAGTTCATCTTTTGAAGAAAACAATTTCAAGACTTGAATAGTACTCCCTCCGCTTCAAATTAAATGAGGTAGTTTGATTCGGTACGGAGTTAAGGGAAAAAAGAAAGACTTTTGAAATTTGTGATCTTAAAAGCTTAAGGGGTAAAGCTTTGTGGGCCATGACTTTTGTGTGGTTATAAAAGCTTCTCATTAAGGGTAAAATGGGTAAAATGAGAAGTTTAAAGTTGAATTATTTCCAAATTTAAAAATATGTTATTTATTTTGGAACAGACTAAAAAGGAAAGTATCTCATTTAATATGAAACGGAGGGAGTATTAATTACTCGAAAATGAATTACTACAAATTATACCTTCTTACGTTTCAAAAAATTTGGACAAGTAATCTGATCACTCATGGGAATTATTTTGCAATCTAGAAAGGAGAAAAGGCTAAATTTGTCCCTTTACTTTAGATAATTAGTCATGTTTATGCCTATTTCTACTATTGGTCCAAACATATCCCTGCCATTAATATAGTAAACAAAATTATCCCTAACCCACCGTGGCACCGGGTCCCTTCTATTAAACTGCCAAGGCAAATTTAAACACAATTTTAAAAGACCCGCCCCACTTATCTGACCCGACTAAAATCGTTAAATTGGTCTTCTTCATCGACTAAAGAAGAATCTGCCGATTACGTCACTTTCTTCTGAGTCATTCCTCAGAGCATCCTCACTTTCTTCTTCTTCCACAATTTCTTTTAGTTGTTCATTGTCCTGATAATTCTCAATGTTATTGGCGCCAGATTCCTGTCTCCTCTCTTTATAATTCTCACTGTTTTCACCCTCATTAGAACCATTCTTGGTAACAACAGCTCTCGCATCCTCATGCCTATTGCCAACCGGAATAGAAGCATTCTCATCTATATGTGAAATTTGAAACCCTTCCTGATCTAGATGATTATTGACCCTCTCTTCATCAGAACTTTGCTGAGTAGATATTTCACCATCACTTTTACTATTAGCTAATATTCTTTCCATTTGTTGTAGGAGTTCGACATGTTCGGATATCGCATATGGATTCTGAGTGTTTTCAATTATTTCATTCACATTGGATGTTGAAAATTTATTGCTACCGGTACCACCAATTTTCCTAGAGAGTCATGCCAGATCAGAAGACAAATCAGTTAGAGAGACAAACTTGCCTTCGAATTCCATAATAAAAATTGTGGATGAACCCTAGTTTTTAATCAATGGAGAATTGGTGGTTGGGTCAGATAATCGGGGCGGGTCTTTTAAAATTGGGTTTCCATTTGCCTAGTTGGCAGTGGCAGTTTAATAGAAGGGACCCGGTACTACGGTGGACCTCTGTTAGGCTTAAGGACAATTTTGTTTACTATATTAACAGTGGGAACATATTTGGACCAATAGTAGAAATAGGCATAAACGTGACTAATTAACTAAAGTAGAGGGACAAATTTGACCTTTTTCCCATCTAGAAATAATAGGTCAAGTTGATAATTAAAGTTGAAGAGTCAATAGCCTTGGTGCTAGGGATGTTCGTCGGTCGGTACAGTACGACATTTAGACATTTCAGTTCAGTATTTTTGGTATTCGATTTTTTAAAATGTTATACCAATACCGTACCTAATTAAATTCGGTATGATTCGATTTTTCTCTTTTCAGTTTCGGTTTATTCGGTTTGATAACTTCGGTTTATTCGATTTGAATACTAACTAGTGCATAGAGTCATAAACTGTAATATTCTTAAATTACTCAAAAGTACAAAACTAAAAACGTTTTGTTGACAAAAGTATTGTTTAAAACCAGCAAATATCAACCCAGAGAGAGAAAATTGTACATAAAGGAATAAATTTGATCATTAAAAATATTTTGTTACTTGCTTAGAGTTAATTGATGAACTTAGAGAATAAGAAAAGTAAAATTTTAGATTTTTTATATTTGTGTTATAATTAATATATGTATTGTGTAATATAATATATATTTCTATCCGTTATCGATAATTCGTTATTTTATTTTAAAATACCAAATACCATACCTAATACCATTTTTTTTAAATAAACCAAATACCATACCGAATACCAAAATATTGAATACTACGATAATTTGGTATTTCCACGACCCTACTTGGTGCTAGCTCATTATAGCTAGCTTTTAGAACACGTTTAAAAGAAAACGACCGATAGCGTTCTTAAAAATAAAATAGTGAGTCTAAAATACCAAGTATTTGGTAAAAACCACTTTTAGTACATATTGAAGAAGATTTAAGACAGCACACCATATATACAAGTGTTGAGCCAAGCAAATGTCAATCTCATGCATTTTTTCAAGGAGGCAGACCATCTTTCCAAATTAGCCACCACCAAATCTGATGGCTCCTACTTTTACTCATTTCAACCGTTTACCAAGAGGGGGCAAGAGTCCTTTTCAGTTTGAGAAATGTGATGACCCGGTCGGTCGTCTTAAGAATTAACGCCCTGATCCCCTATTAACTGCTTTCCCCAAGTCTATTTATGCTAATTTGAATTGCCGGAATTTTCGGTTTTGAGTTTCAGAGAGTTTTGGGACACTTAGTCCCTAAATGAGAGCTTAAGTGTTGGAAAGTTGCCCGTAGTCGGAACAGTGTGAAGACGGCCTCGGAATGGAAATCCGATGGCTCCGTTAGCTTCGTTAGGTGATTTCGGGGTTGGGAGCGTGTTCAGAATATGTTTTGGAGGTCCGTAGCTAATTTAGGCTTGGATTGCCGAAAGTTGGAATTTTGAAGTTTCCGGTTCGGTAGTGAGATTTTGATCCGAGGGTCGGAATGGAATTCCGGAAGTTGCAGTAGCTCCGTCATGTCATTTGGGATGTGTGTGTAAAATTTCAGGTCATTTGGACGAGGTTTGGGTAGGTTTTTGATCGAAAGTGTGTTTTGTTAGAATTTGAAGTCCTTAGGCTTAAATCATTGGTTAATTCGAGTTTTCGACGTTGTTTTAGGTGGTTTAAGGGTTGGTACAAGTTTGAATGATGTTATGGGAGATGTCCGTAGGTTTGGTTGGGGTCCGAGGGGCCTCGGGTGTGTTTCGGATGCTCAACGGGCCATTTCCTCCTATTTTTGAACTGCTGTTGCTGCTTCTGGTATGCCTCTATCACATTCGCGGGCTGCCCTTCGTGATCGCGAAGGCTTAATTTGACCACCTGGAATTTTCCTCTTCGCGTTCGCATAATCCCTCCCGCATTCGCGAAGCCCAGCTTACTTCCCCATCGCGTCCGCGTAAGCTGTCACGCGTTCGCGTAGGGTAACTCCTGGACCTCACTATTTTTCTTCATCGCGATCGCGTTCCAGACGTCGCGTTCGCGTAGCTTCATGATCCCAAGCCTTCGCGTTTGCGTTCTCCCCCTTGCGATTGTGAAGGGCATTTTTGGCAACTTCTATTTTCCTTCTTCGCGAACGCGACCTTACTTCCGTGTTCGCGATGCATAACGGACCTGGGCAGTATTAAATCATTCAAAACCGAGGGTTTGCCATTTTTATCAAAGTACAAGCTTGGGAGCTCGGATTTGGGAGAAATTTCGAAGGTTTTTCGAGGGCAACTACTAGGTAACGATTCTCTACTCTCTTATGCTTAAAACTCACTAATCTAATCACGAATTCATCCTTAATTTCGGATTTTTGAATGAAAAATGGGAAAAACTTCATAGACCAAACTATTGAGTTTTGGGTGGGTGTTTGACCTCCGATTTGGGAGATTTTTATATGCTTAGACTCGTGAGAGTACGAGGGTTCTGAGAATGTGAAAATTATCCCGTTCCGAGATGTTGGCCTGAGGGACATTTTGGTCATTTTACCTAAATTTGCGTCTTAGCTTTAAATTAAATAGTAGAATCAGTTGCTTGTGATGTTATTTACGATGTATAATTGAATTGAATAGATTTGCGCCATTTGTTGTTGGATACTCGTGGCAAAAGTGTGGTTTCGAGTTGATTTTGGAGCCGGTTTGAGGTAAATGGCTTGTCTAATCTTGTGTGGGGGACCTTTCCCCTTAGGATATGATATTTGGTAATTGAATGACTTGTACGTGAGGCGACGAGTGCGTACTTGAGCTAATTGTTGAAAAATCCTGTTTTACTTTAAATATTTAGATTGAGTTTCTTTCTTATCTGCTTTATTTTATTTGCAATTATAGACTGTGTTAGCCAGAAAAGCATGCTTAGTCGTAAATTGTCTATTTGTTCAAGTTGCCTTGTTTACACTACGTGAAGCATGTTAGGCTAGAACTACCTGTTGCCTTGTATTTTTGAGCTTCATTTCTGAATATTCTTCGTGTTGTGACTGCATATTTACATTGGGACTACGGATGTGGGATTCCGGTAGCTCCCCCCTTGTTTGTTTACTTTGTGACTACGGGTTAGATTCCCGGTAGATCCCCCTACACATTTACTTTGGGACTGCGGGTTAGATTCCCGATAGATCCCCCTGCACATTGATAGTTGGACTACGGGACGGTATCCCGGAAGATCCTTCGGATATACTCATATGATGGACTACGGGACGGTATCCCGGGAGCTCCTTGGACAGTTGATGAAATGGACTACAGGACGGTATCCTGGGAGATCTTCGTTGTCGGTATTGGTATTGAGCTGCTTTACTCTGTGTTGTCTTATTCTCTGCGTGTTAATTGTTGCCTTGTATAACCTGTCTTACTTCATAGCTGTACTCATTACTTCCGTTTATTCCATGTTGTTGCAAGATTTATTATTATGCTTATTCTCAGTAGGGCCCTGACCTTCCTCGTCACTACCCAACCGAGGTTAGGCTTGGCACTTACTGAGTACCGCTGTGGTGTACTGATGCCCCTTCTGGGCATGTTTTTCATGTGCAGATCCAGGTACTTCATCCCTGGCGTATCACTCTCGAGGCGGAGAGATCTAGCAGAGACTTCAAGGTACATCTGCCACGTCCGCAGACCAGGAGTCTCTATCTTATTCTAGCTTTAGCAGTTTGCTTTTCCTTTCGTACTTTTGCTTTAGACATTCTGGAGTTAGCGCCGTGTATTACTTTCCGTTAGCTTGTGTTCCCATGAGTTTCCGGGTTTTGGGATGATATTGTAGACTTCCGCATTATTGGGTTGTATATGCCGAGCGGCATTTATATATAGTTACCCTTCTAGTTTGTTTAGTTTAATTACTTGTTTCCGCAATTTATGCTATTTCCGCATTGTTAGGCTTACCTAGTCGTAGGGACTAGGTGCCATCACGACATGTTCACGGAGGGCGAACTGGGGTCGTGACAAGTTGGTATCAGAGCTCTAGGTTCATAGGAGTCACGGAACACAGGCCGGTTTATTAGAGTCTTGCTGATTGGTACAGAGACGTCTGTACTTATCTACGAGAGGCTGTGTAACTGTTAGGAAATTTTTTACTTCATTTGATTTCCTCGTCGTGCGATATTTTGACATCACAATTCTAAACTTCTGTCTTCTATTCTCTCACAGATGGTGAGGACACGCGCTATTTGGGATGATCAGGCACCCGCGCCCCCTACTGCAGCCTTCAGAGGCTGGGGCCAGGGTAGAGGTTGAGGACGCGCACGTGGTGCAGTCAGAGCACCTGCACGAGCTACCGTCGAGGCACCACCAGCAGATCCAGCCGGAGCCCAGGCACCTGGCACGCCTACTACTGCCACTACTACTCCAGCTCTTCAGGAGACTTTGGCTCAGTTCATGAGTATGTACACCACCTTGGCTCAGGCAGGGTTGCTTCCCCTTGCTGCAGCCACGTCCCAGGCCGGGGAGGAGCACAGACTCCCGCCGTCCGTACTCCTGAGCAGCGAGTGCATGTTGAGCAGGCTCCGGAGATTATTCCCGCACCGCCTGCAGCGCCACTTCAGCCCAAAGACGGGTCAGCTGCTTCAGAGGACGAGCAGCGGAGACTTGAGAGGTTCAAGAAGTACGATCCCCCAGTATTCAGTGGATTAGCATCAGACGATGCCTTGGGATTTCTAGAGGAGTGTCACCGTATTCTTCGCACTATGGGCATACTAGAGTCCAGTGGGGTTTCCTTCACTGCCTTCCAGCTTCGGGGAGCCGCCTATGATTGGTGGCGCACTTATGAGATAGATAGTCCAGCCGAGGCTGCCTCACTAACCTGGACCCAGCTGTCACACCTCCTTTTTTACACACCTGTGAGGGCGTCAAAGAGTTTTTCCAATTAAAGGACAGTCGGAACGGGATTTATTATTAATATTCAGAGTCGCCACTTGAGAGATTAATGGTGTCCCAAGTCACCGTTTGAATCCCGATCCGAGGAAATTATGACTCTGTTAACAGTCTGCGAACCAGAACTCCGAGTAAGGAATTCTGTTAACCCGGGAGAAGGTATTAGGCATTCCCGGATTCCGTGGTTCTAGCACGGTCGCTCAACTGTTGTATTTGCTTTTATCTGATTTTAAAAACATATTCTAACCTAAATGCCTTTTAGTAGTAAACCGCTTTTATTGTTATTTTTAATAAGAATTGCAACGTCGTGAAAATGCATCTCGAACCACGTCGCACCAGTGCACCCGTGATTGTCAACACACCTCAACTTCGTTGAGATTTAGATTTGGGTCACATAAATGTGCATCCACATTTAGGAAGGTAATATTATTAAAATACGCGCCTAAAGCAACTACGCATTTATTATCTTTGGGGAAGAGCGTGAAATTTGCTAAACGGTCTGCCCGAATTCTAAGTATTTTTAACATTTATTGAGGGCCCCGCTATTTTGTATTCGGCTCGACGAGGCTCGTCTCATTTTTATCATTAAAAGACCAATCCTAAAGCAAACTAGAATTTTTCTATTTATTTGTCTCTAACAAGAAAAGAAATAGTCCTAATCAATTAACCAATCAATTGTCATTAACAACATTCAAAGAGGCTTGACCCTTTAATTCTATGATTTTTCAGTCTATTAGCCCAGGATAGTTCAATACATAAGGACACAAATGGATTGGACTGCAGGCCCTAATGTATGTTAGCCTTTAATTTGTCGAAATCGGGCGACCAGCCATGGGTCCGATGCCATTATAGCAAAGATTCATGCAACTTGGGCCAGATTGAGCCCAGATATGCGGTCTGGCAGCCCAGGCAGTTGTGGCGTCCAAGGCAGTATCGAACCCAAACCACGACAATGAAATGCCATATTTCAATACAAATTGGACAAATAATCACTNCAATTTAACAAGGGAATTTGTTGATTCAGTTATTTGCAGTTTCCTGATTTTATATGGAAGCTATAGGTGATTACTAAAAAAAAATTTGAAACCTGAATCATAGAATCAAATACATTTACAATACACACACTGACTAATAATCTGACTGTATCGTTTTTGCATCAACATGCTGAAAGTTAGAAACTACTTGACTACAATGAGATTTAAACAATCAACTCCAACTTTGTTAAATCTATTTGTACTGCATTTGTTATACTAAAGTGTGAAGTAGTCCAAACCATCCGAAACAGTCCAAAATAACAGTCCAGTCTTAATTACAAACCATGATCTACTGAAATTCATGAGATTACATGAGATATAACACAAAATTATCAGGAACTATGCTGCATTTCACTCATCTCCACAAACTCGTAAGCTACATTGAAGCAGTTTCAAAATGTGTACCTGAGAATTGAATCACAACAGAAGAATAGGAGATCAGTAACAGAATAATAGGCAGCAGCACACTGATGCTTAGCACAGCTCAGAAAATACACCAGCAGTCCAGGAATGATTTCAAAAACCAGCAGATTCAAGAACAATTTCGAAAACCAGCTTGAACACACCCACATAAACTCAAAATCAATTTGAATAAACCCAGAACCACTCGAAAAACCAATCAGTAAACCTCAAAGGAACCTCAGCAATCAGAAGAGCAGAGAGTTGATCAAAATTAACCAAAGATCAATGTAACAGTGCTTTTTTTTTATTTTCGTTGCATTTTGTTATCTGGTTTTAACTAAGAACTGAAAGAAGATTTTGATCTCAGATTTAAATTCTCAGATCTGAAACTTGAAGAATGATTTTTGGGGGGAATTTTTTGGGGTTCCAAAACTTGTTCTCTAAGGCATTGGCATGCCTTTTTATAGGCAAAATGAGGGCAGCCCTCATATTTTCAGCTTTCTATTTAGTCCCTCTTTTATTTTCAGATTAGTCCCTAAGGTTGTGACTTGTTTCTCAAGTAAGCACACTATATTTTCCTAAAATTCCAAATTGGACCCCATTCTAGAATGTTCTAGGAAGTTCTGGATCCCTTGCTAAGGTTTTTTTATCCCTGAATTGCCCCAACTACCCTCGACTTATCCCAAAACTACTGATGTAAGACAACTATACCCAAACAAATCCTAAGATCTGAATTTTAGCTTCAAAATGCAATCCTAATTCAAACTATTAACTAACCTATTCATTGAAACAAATTAACATCAACAATCAACCAAACTAATCACAAGTTAAATTTAATCAGAATCGATAACAAATGACATTCAAACAATTACTGACTAAACAGAATCATAATTGAGATTTAATACTATAAGTCATTATTTAAACAGAAAAATTGAAACAAATCCAACTATTAGCAGAACGAATAACAACTTAACACCTTAAAACTAAGATGAACAGGCATATAAGGATCAAAATGAAACGAATATGGAACGAAATTGAAGAAGACTTTGTCGATTTCCAGATTAACACTATTAACAACTAGAATAACACCAAAAGGAGAAAGAAAAAGGAAAACAAACACAAAAAAAAAATAAGAAACTCACTGTTCACCAGACCAGTTCCGTACTCGAACTTAGCCCACTCCCGGTGAGATTTTGAGTGCCAATGAAGCCGGATTCCACACGAGGGATGCAAAGGAGTCCCGTGGTATCGATTTGGAGTGGTTTGGGTCAATTAGGGTTTTGGCCGGAAAATATTCAAACTGAAATTCGAACAATTCGAAGCAGATTCGAGAAAAACTAACCGGGGATTTGGATAGGGGAAGGGGAAAGGGACCTAGGGTGTTAATTTGGACCGATTTGGGAGAAGTGGTGTCATGGCCGGAAAATCTTCGATCCAATATTCGACGGCCTGGGGTGGGATTCGAGGGAATTGGGCTATGGATTCAGATAGAGGAGGATAAGGGGAGTATGGGGTGTTATTTTGGTGGCGTTTGGAGACGGGCTGCCGCCGTGGGCGATTTCCGGCGGCGGCGTGCGGCGGTGTTACAGGGTCTGTGGATAGGGTGTGTTTGAGATGAAAACGGGGGTGGGGGGGGGGTGTTCCGACCATTTTATATTATGTTTACCCCAGTTCTCCACCGTTGATCCAATCAACCTCGACGACCCAGATTAAAACGACCAAACGACGTCGTTCGGACTATGTGGGGGCAGGCCGGGTGAGGGTTATGGTTTTGGGCTTGGGTCAAACAGGGTTGGGTATGGACGGATTGGGCTAAAGTTTATCAATTAAAAATGGCCCAGTTCGGTCCTCTTATTAAGACATCTCCCTCTTTTAATTTAATTTCTTTTGTTTTCTCCCTTTTTATTTCTTTTATTTATTTCGTATTTCATTTTGTATTTTTTCCTGATTTTATAAAGATGCAAAAAATTAAAATGAAACCTAATTTATTTCCAAAATTAAGCTAATTAACTCCTAAAATTGTTTAAAATCTATTTCGTGACAATTTCAACAATTAACAATTAAAAGTGCAAAAGCGGACTATTTTTGTTATTTTCTCTATATTTTGTTCTAGAACAACGTAACTACTAAATAATCCTAAAATATGAATTTAGATCCAAAATGCAAATGTCAAGCGTATTTTTTTTTTATATTTTTCATATGAATTAAAATGCACAAATAAAATGCAAACAATTAACAGAAAATAACACAAAATTCAGAAAATTGCAAAATAATGAAAGAAAAATCATTTTGTTTGAATTTTGGGAATAATTCATATAGGGCAAAAATCACGTGCTCACACCAGTTCTCAGATATGTTCATGGGAGAGTTTGGTCCCCAGAGTCTTAGGGACGCATGGCGCGCAGAGTTTGAGCATTTGCGCCAGGGTGCTATGACCGTTTCGGAGTATGCTATCCGCTATGCCAGCTGGCCAGGCATGCACCGGCCTTGGTTGCTACAGTTCGTGAGAGAGTTCGCAGGTTCATTGAGGGTCTTATCCCACCCATCAGATCTAGCATGGCTCGAGAGTTGGAGATGGACATTCCTTATCAGTAGGTAGTGAGCATTGCTAGGAGGATTGAGGGTATGCTCGCCAGGGAGCAAGGGGAGAGGGAGGCCAAGAGGTCTCGAGAGTCGGGTCACTACTCTGGTGCCCGTACCCCAGCAGCAGGTTGTTATGGCAGAGGTTATGCGGGTCGCCTCGTTCATTCAGCTCTTCCAGCAGCCAGCAATGCTCCAGCTCCGACTACACCTCAGGAGCCTTACTATGCACCTCCAGTTTCTAGCGCGCCTTCTGCGCGGGGTGGTTCCAGAGGTCAGTCCAGCACACCTGACCCTAGCCAGTCACAGCCACCGCGTCCTCCCAGAGCTTGTTTCGAGTGTGGTGATACATGCCACATGGTTAGGGACTGCCCCAGACTTGGTAGGGGTGCATCTTCACAGACTGCTTAGCCACAGCGTGCTCCTCAGAGTTCTCAGGACATGGTCACAGCTCCAGCTGCCACCCCATCTGCCCAGCCGGCTAGAGGTGGAGGTCGGGGAGGTAGAGGTTGCCTGCGAGAGAGAGGCCAGGCCAGATATTATGCTATTCCTGCTCGTACCGAGGCTGTTGCCTTCGACTCTGTCATTACAGGTATTATACTGGTTTGTCACAGAGAGGCATCGGTTCTATTCGATCCGAGCTCTACTTATTCTTATGTATCTTCTTACTTTGCTCCACATTTGGGTGTGCCTCGGGATTCTTTGAGCGCCCCCGTTTATGTTTCTACTCCTGTGGGGATTCTCTTGTTGTGGACCGCATTTATCGGTTATGTCTGGTTACTATTTGTGGTTTTGAGACCAGAGTGGATTTATTGCTACTCGATATGGTTGATTTTGATATTATCTTGGGCATGGACTGGTTGTCGCCCCATTTTGCTATACTTGATTGTCATGCCAAAATCGTGACGCTGGCTATGCCAGGTATTCCGCGTGTTGAGTGGAGTGGTACTTTAGATCACACTCCCAGTAGAGTTATCTCTTTCCTTAAAGCTCAGCGTATGGTTGAGAAGGGGTGTGCCGCGTATTTAGCTTATGTGAGAGATGTCAGTGCTGTTACCCCTTCTGTTGATTCAGTCCCAGTGGTACGGGATTGTCTCGATGTGTTTCCAGCTGACCTTCCGGGCATGCCACCCGATAGAGATATTGATTTTGGCATTGATCTGTTGCCGGGCACTCAGCCCATTTCCATTCCTCCATATCGTATGGCTCCTCTTGAGTTGAAAGAGTTGAAGGATCAGTTGCAGGAATTTCTTGATAAGGGTTTCATTCGCCCCATTGTTTCACCGTGGGGTGCTACTGTCTTATTTGTGAAGAAAAGGGATGGTTCCATGCGTATGTGTATTGATTATCGCCAGTTGAACAAGGTTACAGTGAAGAACCGTTATCCTTTGCCTCGCATTGATGATCTGTTTGACTAGCTTCAGGGTGCACAGGTGTTTTCTAAGATTGACTTGCGCTCAGGTTACCATCAGTTGAAGATTCGGGAGCCAGATATCCCGAAGACTTCCTTCAGGACTCGGTATGGTCATTACGATTTCCTTGTTATGTCATTTGGGCTGAGTAATTCCCCAGCAGCTTTCATGCATTTGATGCACAGTGTGTTCATGCCATACCTCGACTCGTTTGTTATTGTTTTTATTGATGATATTCTGGTGTATTCCCGGAGTCGGGAAGATCATGAGCAGCACCTGAGGACCGTGCTTCAGACCCTGAGAGAGAAGAAGTTATATGCAAAGTTCTCAAAATATGAGTTTTGGTTGAGTTATGTGGCATTCTTAGGCCACGTGGTTTCGAGTGAGGGCATTCGGGTGGATCCGAGGAAGATAGAGGCCGTGCAGAGTTGGCTCAGGCCGTCCTCAGCTACAGAGATTCGCAGTTTCCTTGGTTTGGCGGGCTACTACCGTCGTTTTGTGGAGGGATTTTCATCGATTGCGGCCCCTATGACTAGATTGACCCAGAAGGGTGCCCCATTTCAGTGGACAGAGGAGTGTGAGGCGAGCTTTCAGAAGCTCAAGACAGCTTTGACTACAGCCCCAATTTTGATATTGCCTACCGGTTCGGGGGTCTTATACTGTCTATTGTGATGCCTCGAGAGTTGGCCTCGGAGCGGTGTTGATGTAGGACGGTAGGGTGATTGCCTACGCGTCCAGACAGTTGAAGATACATGAGAAGAATTACCCTGTCCACGACCTTGAGTTAGCTGCTACTGTTCATGCCTTGAAGATCTGGCGCCATTATTTGTACGATGTGCCTTGTGAGATCTATACCGACCACCGGAGTTTTCAGCACTTATTCAAGCAAAAGGATCTAAATTTGCGCCAGAGGAGATGGTTAGAGTTGTTGAATGACTATGATATTACTATTCTGTATCACCCGGGCAAGGCCAACGTGGTGGCGGATGCCTTGAGTTGCCGGGCGGAGAGTTTGGGGAGTTTGGCATATTTACCAGCTTCAGAGAGGCCTATGGCGATGGATGTTCAGGCCTTAGCCAGCCAGTTTGTGAGATTGGATCTTTCGGAGCCCAGTCAGGTTCTAGCTTGTGTGGTTTCCCGGTCTTCTTTATTTGATCGTATCAGGGAGCGGCAGTATGATGACCCTCATTTGCTTGTCCTTAAGGACAAGGTTCAGCGTGGTGATGCCAGAGATGTGACCATCGGAGATGACGGGGTATTGAGGATGCAGGGCCGAATTCGTGTGCCCAATGTCGATGAGCTTCGAGAGTTGATTTTAGCAGAGGCTCATAGCTCGCGGTATTCCATCCATCCGGGTGCCGCGAAGATGTACTAGGACTTGAGGCAGCACTATTGGTGGAGGCGGATGAAGAAAGATATAGTTGGGTATGTGTCTCGATGCCTCAACTGCCAGCAGGTGAAGTATGAGCACCAGCGACCGGGTGGGTTGCTTCAGCAGATAGAGATTCCGGAGTGGAAATGGGAGCGCGTCACCATGGACTTTGTATCGGGACTCCCACGGACCTTGAAGAAGTTTGATTCCATTTGGGTTATTATGGATCGGCTGACCAAGTCCGCTCATTTCATTCCTGTGTGTACCACTTATTCATCGGAGCGGTTGGCGGAGATTTATATCCGGGAGATCGTCCGTCTGCATGGTATTCGAGTTTCTATTATTTCAGACAGAGGTACTCAGTTTACATCGCGGTTCTGGAGAGCCGTGCAGCAGGAGCTAGGTACTCGGGTGGAGTTGAGCACAGCATTTCACCCCCAAACGAATGGACAGTTCGAGCGCACTATTCAGATTCTTGAGGATATGCTTCGTGCGTGTGTGATTGAGTTTGGAGGGTGTTGGGATCAGTTCTTGCCATTGGCGGAGTTTGCTTACAACAACAGTTATCAGTCCAGCATTCAGATGGCGCCATATGAGGCTTTATATGGTAGGAGGTGTAGATATCCGGTTGGTTGGTTTGAGCTGGGTGAGGCCAGGCTATTGGGCACAAAGTTGGTTCAGGACGCATTGGAGAAGGTTAAGATGATTCAGGATAGACTCCGTACAGCCCAGTCCAGACAGAAGAGCTACGCGGACAGGAAGGTTCGTGATGTTTCGTATAGGGTTGGTGAGCGGGTTCTGCTTCGGGTTTTGCCTATGAAAGGCGTCATGAGGTTTGGGAAGAAAGGGAAGTTGAGTCCGAGGTTTATTGGCCCTTTTGAGATTTTGAGGCGAGTTGGGGAGGTTGCTTATGAGCTTGCCTTACCTCCCAGTTTGGCCGGGGTTCATCCGGTATTTCATGTTTCGATGCTCTGGAGGTATCACGGTGACCCGTCGCACGTATTGGATTTCAGCTCAGTCCAGTTGGACTAGGATCTATCCTATGTTGAGGAGCCAGTGGCTGTATTGGACAGGCAGATCAGAAAGTTGAGGTCAAAGAACATTGCTTCAGTAAAGGTTCAGTGGCGGGGTCAGCCGGCCGAGGAGGCGACCTGGGAGACCGAGCAGGATATGCGCAGCAGTTACCCTCATCTTTTCGCTACTTCAGGTATGTCTTTATGCTCGTTCGAGGACGAACGAATGTTTAAGTGTAGGAGGATGTGACGACCCGGCCGGTCGTCTTAAGAATTAACACCCCGATCCCCTATTAATTGCTTTCCCCAAGTCTATTTATGCTAATTTGAATTGCCGGGATTTTCGATTTTGAGTTCCGGAGAGTTTTGGGACACTTAGTCCCTAAATGAGAGCTTATGTGTTGGAAAGTTGCCCGTAGTCAGACAGTGTGAAGACGGCCTCAGAACGAAAATCCGATGGTTCCGTTAGCTTCGTTAGGTGATTCGGGGTTGGGAGCGTGTTCGGAATGTGTTTTGGAGGTCCGTAGCTAATTTAGGCTTAGATTGCCGAAAGTTGGAATTTTGAAGTTTCCGGTTCGATAGTGAGATTTTGATCCGAGGGTCGGAATGGAATTCCGGAAGTTGCAGTAACTCCATCATGTCATTTGGGATGTTTGTGTACAATTTCAGGTCATTTGGACGAGGTTTGGGTAGGTTTTTGATCGAAAGCGTGATTTGTTAGAATTTGAAGTCCTTAGGCTTAAGTCATTGGTTAATTCTAGTTTCCGACGTTGTTTTAGGTGGTTTAAGGGTTGGTACAAGTTTGAATGATGTTATGGGACATGCCCGTAGGTTTGGTTGGGGTCCCGAGGGCCTCGGGTGTGTTTCGGATGCTCAACGGGCCATTTCCTCCTATTTTTGAACTGCTGTTGCTGCTTCTGGTATGCCTCTATCGCGTTCGCGGGCTGCCCTTTGCGATCGCGAAGGCTTAATTTGACCACATGGAATTTTCCTCTTCGCGTTCGCATAATCCCTCCCGCGTTCGCGAAGCCCGGCTTACTTCCCCATCGCGTCCGCGTAAGCTGTCACGCGTTCGCGTAGGGTAACTCCTGGACCTCGCTATTTTTCTTCATCGCGATCGCGTTCCAGACGTCGCTTTCGTGTAGCTTCATGATCCCAGGCCTTCGCGTTCGCGTTCTCCCCCTCGCGATCGCGAAGGGCATTTTTGGCAACTTCTTTTTTCCTTCTTCGCGAACGCGACCTTACTTCCGCGTTCGCGATGCATAACGGACTTGGGCAGTATTAAATCATTCAAAACCGAGGGTTAGCCATTTTTATCAAAGTACAAGCTTGGGAGCTCGGATTTGGGGGAAATTTCGAAGGTTTTTCGAGGGCAACTACTGGGTAACGATTCTCTACTCTCTTATGCTTGAAACCTACTAATCTAATCACGAATTCATCCTTAATTTCGGATTTTTGAATGAAAAATGAGGAAAACTTCATAGACCAAACTATTGAGTTTTGGGTGGGTGTTTGACCTCCGATTTGGGAGATTTTTATATGCTTAGACTCGTGAGAGTACGAGGGTTCTGGAAATGTGAAAATTATCCGGTTCCGAGACGTCGGCCTGAGGGGCGTTTAGGTCATTTTACCTAAATTCGCGTCTTAGCTTTAAATTAAATAGTAGAATTAGGTGCTTGTGATGTTATTTACAATGTGTAATTGAATTGAATAGATTTGGGCCATTTGGAGTCGGATACTCGTGGCAAAAGTGTGGTTTCGAGTTGATTTTGGAGCCGGTTTGAGGTAAGTGGCTTGTCTAACCTTGTGTGGGGGACATTTCTCCTTAGGATATGATATTTGGTAATTGAATGCCTTGTACGTGAGGTGACGAGCGCGTACTTGAGCTAATTGTTGAAAAATCCGGTTTTACTTCAAATATTTAGACTGAGTTTCTTTCTTATCTGCTTTATTTTATTTGCAATTATAGACTGTGTTAGCCAGAAAAGCATGCTTAGTTGTTCTAAATTGTCTGTTTGTTCAAGTTGCCTTGTTTGCACTACGTGAAGCATGTTAGGCTAGAACTACCTATTGCCTTGTATTTTTGAGCTTCATTTCTGAATATTCTTCATGTTGTGACTGCGTATTTACATTGGGACTACGAATGTGGGATTCCGGTAGCTGCCCCCCCTCCCCTTGTTTGTTTACTTTGGGACTACGGGTTAGATTCCCGATAGATCCCCCTGGACATTGATAGTTGGACTACGGGACGGTATCCCGGAAGATCCTTCGGATATACTCATATGACGGACTACGGGACGGTATCCCGGGAGCTCTTTGGACAGTTGATGAAATGGACTACAAGACGGTATCCTGGGAGATCCTCGTTGTCGGTATTGGTATTGAGTTGCTTTACTCTGTGTTGTCTTATTCTCTGAGTGTTAATTGTTGCCTTGTATAACCTGTCTTACTTCATAGTTGTACTCATTACTTTCGTTTATTTCATGTTGTTGCAAGATTTATTATTATGCTTATTCTCAGTAGGGCACTGACCTTCCTCGTCACTACCCAACCGAGGTTAGGCTTGGCACTTACTGAGTACCGCTGTGGTGTACTGATGCCCCTTCTGCGCATGTTTTTCATGTGCAGATCCAGGTACTTCATCCCAGGCGTATCACTCTCGAGGCGGAGAGATCTAGCAGAGACTTCAAGGTACATCTGCCGCGTCCGCAGACCAGGAGTCTCTATCTTATTCTAGCTTTAGCAGTTAGCTTTTCCTTTCGTACTTTTGCTTTAGACATTCTGGAGTTAGCGCCGTGTATTACTTTCCGTTAGCTTGTGTTCCCGTGAGTTTCCGGGTTTTGGGATGATATTGTAGACTTCCGCAATATTGGCTTGTATATGCCGAGTGGCATTTATATACAGTTACCCTTCTAGTTTGTTTAGTTTAATACTTGTTTCCGCAATTTATGCTATTTCTACATTGTTAGGCTTACCTAGTCGTAGGGACTAGGTGCCATCACGACATGTTCACGGAGGGCGAACTGGGGTCGTGACAAGAAATGGCAAATTCCAAGTATTAGATATATGATAATAATTAAAAGAATTAAGCTACTTTTACATCTCGTAGAGGGGTGGTGGATGGTATAGTTGATCACTTGATCCCAATCCCCTCGAGATAATGGTTTTGCGATTTTTTACAAACTTGTTTTTAATTTTAGGCAAAATTTATAAGGAACTTCTCAAATTTGACAATATTTTTTTTTACGAAAAAGGGTCAAATATATCCCTGTATAAATAGTTTAAATTTATCCTCCGTTTTACTATCCGTTCAATTATAGCCTTACTGTTATACTATGGCACTAATGTGTCCCTAATTTAGACAGAGGGACACGTGGCAAGCTCACAAACAAAGAACCCACCCCCAATTTTTATTACCCGATTCTCTCTACAAACCCACACATTAATGTATTCCATACCCAACCTGTTCCTTCTCCACTTGAATAAACATAAATTAGGTGGTGGGAGGGGGGGGGGGGGGAATATACATAAATTATCTGTGATCTATTGAATAATCAATGAGTATGGAGAAGCATAAATGCAAGATGTATTCAAAGAAATTCTCAAGTGGTAATGTTATGGGTTGTCAGATGAGGTCTTATTTGAGGACTCTCCCACTTTCACCAAAAACTCCGCCGCAAAAACATGTGTCCAACGGCCATAGCAAGTCAACTCTCTCACTTCAATCCTTAAAATAAGAAGAAAAACAACAACAAATGGAAGAGAAGTCCACTTTCGTTTATGGGCTAAGAGAGAATCCAAATAAAAGTTTTAGGATTGTATATTCTGAGTTATTAGATGCTGATCGGTCAGTTGTAGTAATACACAAAGGGAAAGTAAAACTGAAGAATCTTAGGTTTAGAGCTTGCCACGTAATAAGTGAGTGTGGGTCGGGTATGGATTACATTAATGGGTGGGTTTGTAGAGAGAGGTAATTAAAATTGTGGTGGGTTATTTGTTTGTGAGATTGCCAGGTGTTCCTCCGTCTTTGGGGCATATCAGCGTCATAGTATAACAGTAGGGGTATAGTTGAATGGATGGTAAAATGGAGGATAAACTTAAACTATTTCGAATAGTACATGGATATATTTGACCATTTTTCGTATTTTTTATTTGAACACCTATACTAGGGATAATACCTATTGGACACAAATTACGTCAATTAGACATAAATTTTGTAGCTCCCAACTAGTGCTGGCAGATAGGCAGGTTGGGTATTTGGACGGGTTAAGAAAAAATGGGTTGAGTCTCAACCCGTCCATATTTTATGCGGGTCAAAACTGGGTTGGATGTCAAATTGGCAGGTTGAATATGGGTTAATCCATATATAAGTTGTTGACATGTGATTTTTTAGCCTCCCCGAAATTTTACCCATTTTAGCATGTAAATATTTAGTTTAGGCCTAATATCGCCATTTCAACTAATTTTTACTATTTTACTTTATTTTATTACAAGAAAATGAAAAATTACAAAAATAGGTTTATTAATATTTTATAGTCATTTTTAATCTAAAAAAAATTACCAAAATAGTACCCTATCTTTAATTTTATAATCTTGAAAACACAAAAAAAAAAAATAGTTTTATGTTTTATAGTTTAGTTCAATTAATTAAAATTAGTCTTATATTTTTTATAATTGTACATAATTTTAGAAGAAAGAATTAGTTTTAGGTTTGTTTATCCCGTTTTTATAAATCTTATAGTCCATTTTTTTTAGTCTTTGGCCCAAAATCCCTAGCCCATAGTTCCTAGGCCCATACCCCTAACCTAATCCTTACCCTATATAATACTACCTACACCGCAAACACAAGATAGACAACAAAAAAAGAAAACACCCAATTCCCAAAAATCAGCCGCAAAAGTGCAAAAAAACCACCCCCCCCCCCATCGTTTGGATCTCCTTCTTCAGAGAAAGAAGCAAAATTCCATGTCCTCTTCTTAATCAAAAAATCAGACCCCCTCGTTCATCTTCTTCAGCCAGCGTTTACCAACTGGACAGACAGCCCCATATCGTCTTCTCCATGAAGACCAAATGAACGACCCCTTCTACTTAAAACCTAAGAGCAGCAGCGGCGGAACAATAACGACTCCACCCGCCGGTCTTCTTCTTCGTCCTCACGTCCACCAACGACCACTCTCACGCCAGCCTGAACCAAACAGCCATCTCCCCCTTTCTCCTTCAACCATAACACACCCAAAACTCCAGTAACAAACCCCCATCTTTCCGAACCCCCATCTCTGACCAAACCAGCAGCTAGCTGCAAAAGAAAAGAAGAAAAGGAGTTCGAAAAAAACAGTAACGAAAACAGGGGAGCAGGCAGAAACGTCTGAAGTTGTGTTGAGTCGAGTTTTCCGGTGCCGGTTCGAGTCCCGTCGAGAGGTCGTCGGATTATCGTGATATTGTTTCCCGTTGTAGTGATGGGACGTATTCGATTGTGTTCGATTCGGAGAAGAAGCTTTATCACTACCTCTGTGTTCATTCTTTTCCGATTGATGGTGAACTAAGGTAATTTATTACATATGTGATGGATTATCTGATATGTATATGATCTTTTGGTTCATGATAGTGTTATCTACTATGTTTTCTTTATTTCGATTTTGCTGGAAATGATATTCCTAATCTCGAGTTTGGTTCCTTGTTTGAGAAGTCGAAAAAATGTGAAGTTGTTTGTATGGAATATTCCCGATGAAGTGTAGCAGTGTGCTATTGCTTTCTTTCATAAGAATCATGAAAACAAGAATTTTAGTGCTGGAGTATTTATTTTGTTTAGGGGTTTGACTTTATTATAAATTTTGTGAATTCACTGTATGCCAATAACTAGAACTTCTAGTTCGTTTATCTTTTCAATTCCTCATGGATGCTCTAAATATTTTTCATTAATTTGCTTTTTTTTTTTCGTTCTGTTAATTGACATGAAGATACATGAATTTTTTTTTCGTTTGCTTTAGGCGACTTAATTTTTTTTTTCGTTTGCTTTAGGCGCGAATTTTAATAATATTACTTTCCTAAACTCGGGTGTACGTTTCATGCAACCTAAATCCAAATCCCAAAACGTTGAATAAGAGGTGTCGAGGATCCGGGTGCATTTCATGTGACGTGATCTAAAAACACGCTCTTAAACGGCGTTCACTTTCATAAAAAACAATTAAAAGCGGTTAAACAAATTTATAAGATTGCACTATAGGTTTGAACATGCATAAAATCAAATTTTTAGCCATTTATAATAATTTAAGCGACCGTGCTAGAACCACGGGATCCGGGGTGCCTAACACCTTCCCTCGGGTCAACAGAATTCCTTATTCAGAATTTCTGGTTCGCAGACTCCAATTGGGAAGTCGAAATTTTCCTCGATTTGGGATTTAAATTAAATCGGTGACTTGGGACACCAAAATCCAATCCTATCCCAAGTGGCGACTCTAAAAATCAATAAATAATCCCATTTCGAATAATGTCACTTTAAATAAAAAAACTCCCTTATGCATTATCCTTTCGGGTAGGTGTGTAAAAAAAGGAGGTGTGACATAAGTGTACTATTTTTTAAAGTGCAATTTATAATTTTCGTTTGCTCATATTATTTAGTGACATAAGTTTAATTGGAATAATATATACTCTTTATCATTAAATTTATTCAAATTTGACTATCATATTGTAAACATAAGTTAATCTTTTACAAATTGTGACAGTTTTCATTTTAGGAAGAAAATGTGCTTAATACACTTCAAGCAATATCACTAATAATATATAACTCTGTGCATATAACAATATAATAATAATAATAATAATAATAATAATAATAATAATAATAATAATAATAATAATAATAATAACAATAATAATANAACCCGGTGTCACAAGTGCATGAGCAATCACTAGGAAATCAAATGAAGTACAGTAATTGTCCGGAATACAAATTTGGACAGAAAGTAAATACAATACACTGAAAGAGACTCTGCTGGCTGTGGGGCATCTCGAGAGATGCAGCTCACCTAAGTCTCCGTGTCAACCATGCTGCTACGCCCATTAGGCCGCTAGAGATACATGTGCCTGTGCAACAAAAATGCACAGCAAGTGTAGCATGAGTACGAAAACAACGCGTACCCAGTAAGTATCCAGTCTAACCTCGAAGAAGTAGTGACGAGGGGTCGACTTCGACACTTACTAGTTGTCCAATAATATTGGGTACAGTAAATGGGTGAATAAACATGATACAGAGTAAACATATGAAATAAAAAAGTATAACACGCGGTACAATTTCCCTCTTTATAATTTTACTCAAGCTCTCAACCAGCAAGTTCCCTCCGTAACTGGAGCATATATATAGATGTGGTGGATTTCATTAAGGAAGTTGTCATAATTCAAGTCAGGGAAAAGTCCCTCGATCCACTGGCTTCTATCCAAATGTCACGCACGATTTCCATGAGAATAATATATATATATATATATATAGGAAATGCCGAGGCGTACGGCCCGATCCAATATAAAAGTAAACTGTGCATTGCCAAAGGGTCGAATGACGCGAATCATAGATGCATCTATTAACCTGCCGAGGCGATCGGCCCGCTCTCATGAGAGTAATAGAAGTAAATACCCCGCTAGCGGATTATACGTGCGACGCGGTCAGATATAGATTTAAGAATTTCCCTGCTCGCAAAACATACATGCGACGCGGTCTAATATAAATTTATTAATAAATGATAATCGTTTTCTCGATTCTTTTCAAAATAAAGAAAATTCAACATGAAGCTTTTAAGGTGATTTTTCCCCGCTCGTATATCATACATACGGCGCGGTTACACATAGATTTCTTAAGTTATTAAAATATTCCTCAATTCCTTTCGAAATTACGAATTTCAAATGAAACCTTATATTCTTCAATTTCACTCGTTTCAAACATTTAATAAGCAAAATCAATATCGCTCTCTCACAAGGCAAGCAATATCATGAATCACTAACAATATCAACAAAGCATGATGTAAGCCTAAAACTACCAGGACATAGGCATATCTAGTAGCTACGTACAGACTCTCGTCACCTCGTGCGTACGTAGCCCCCCTGGATAGGAGCACATATTTAATTATTTTACCTATGGGGTTAATTCCCTATTACAAGGTTAGAAAGGAGACTAACCTCGCCCCGAAGTTCCATAACCGGCTTTCAAGCCCTTCGGATGACCAAATCGATGCACACCGCTCCAAAACTAGCCAATAATTATGCAAACCCATTAATATATGCTCAAACACTCATTATAACCCAATTTATAACAATTTCTAACCCCGATCGAAAAGTCGATAAAAATCACCCTCGGGCCCACGTGCCCGGATTCCGAAATTTTTCGAAGATAAAGTTTACCCACAACCTCACGAACTTAAATATATAATTTGCTCTCAATTTCATGCCCAAAATCGTGGTCAAAATCCAAGAATACCAAATTCCTTAGTTTTTCTCCAAAATCCCAAATTTCTACAAATTTCCGTACTTTAATCCGTATCTAAATCATGTATTTAACTTGTAATGAGTGGGAACAACTTACCTTGACATTGATGACGAAGAATGAGCTCCAAACTTGCTCCAAGATAGGCTCTCATGGAGGAAATGAGGTAAAAATGAGCCAAACCATCGTTTTTAAAAGAACACACTGCCTCCAGCCTTTCCGCACCTGCGGTCACTTGACCGCTTCTGCGGTTCCGCAGGTGCAGCCTCACTACTGCTTCTGCGGTTTTTCACCAATCCCCTCACTCCGCTTCTGCGCTTCCCCTTCCGCAGGTGTGGTCCCGTTTCTGCAGTATGATGACCGCATCTTCCGTCCCAGCATTTTCCCTTCTCAATCGCATCTGCGCTCCTTTGGCCGCTTCTGCAGCTCCGCACCTGCGGCCAAGACCTCGCAGGTGCGGTTACACCAAATGACAGCAGGCTTCAAATCTATCTCCCAACTCCAATCCGATCCGTTAACCACCCAGAATCCACCCGAGGCCCCCGGGACCCTGTCCAATCACACCAATCAATTCCAAAACACATTACGAACCTAGTCGAGCCTTCAAATCACATCAAACGATGCCAAAACTATGAATCACACTCCAATTCGAGCTTTATGAACTTTTGAACATCAAACTTCTTCATTCGATGCCGAAACCTATCAAATCACGTCCAATTGACCTTAAATTTTGCACACAAGTCACATTTGACATTACGGACCTGCTCTAAATTCCGGAATTGGAATCCGAGCGCGATATCAAAAAGTCCACTTCCGGTCAAACTTCTCAAAACCTTTAAATTCCTAACTTTAGCCAAATGACTCCAAAATGACCTACGAACCTTCGGATTTACTTTCGATCACGCTCCCAATACTAGAATCACCATACGGAGCTATTCCCAGAATAGGAATCCCAAACGGACATCGATAACACTGAAATGCACTTCAACTCAAATTTATGAGATTCTTCCAAAAATGCTAACTTCCACAATAGGCGCCGAAAAGCTCCCGGGTCATCCAAAACCCGATCCAGTCATACGTCCAAGTCCAAAATCATCATACGAACCTGTTGGAACCTTCAAATCCCGATTCCGAGGTCGTTTACTCAAAAATCAAACCTTAGTCAATTCTTTCAACTTAAAGCTTCCGAAGTGAGAGTTTTCTTTCCAAATCAACTTCGAACTTCCCGAAATTCAATTCCGACCATGCATGCAAGTCATAATACCTGAAGTGAAGCTGTTCATGGCCTCAAACTGCCGAATGACGCGCTAGAGCTCAAAACGACCGATCGGGTCGTTTCATTCTCTCGCACTTAAACATACGTTCATCCTCGAACGTGCTGAGAACTGCACTGGAGTTGCCCGAAATCATTGTCTAATACCTTGAGCACCTACCCCTGCTGCCACACCTCATGAGCACATTAACTCAATCAAATCTGAAGATATTCTCTTTTATTCAAACAAATAAGCTTAGAACGCAGTTCCAACACCCAAAATTCCCTGCCAGGCCTGCTTCCAACCTACGAATACCGTATCAATCACTACACGGTGTACCAAAACATGGCTGCATACCTTTGCTGAATTTTCACCATGCACCACATCATTCACGGACCATAATAACCTTCTCTGATCATAATAACCGATATTTCCCGAATCTGATGCTCACAATGCACCTCATGACATATGTAAATCTTGCCCCAACTTTTGCAATACTGCCACGACGGAAGAGATGTGTAGAAATTCATTACCAACTGCCGAGTCAACATATCATTGAGTTATTACTCCTGACAAGAACCATCACCTCATTCTGAACCAAATAATGGTATTTGCTCTTTGATATACTTCATATAATCCGATCGCACTGATCTTAGATCCAATAATCTCGTCTCACCCAGTACAAACTGCTCAGGCAATAAGCCACCCCAGACATGACCAAAAGCCTCATATGATGCCACAATGTGCCAATAGGCTACAAACTCGAACGTGATACATAAGGGAAACGAACTCTGGAAGGGACTACTCAACTCACACAACTAATATGAATTTTCCTCAAAAGTTGAAAAACAAAACACATAAAAATTAGAATATAGAAAACTGTACTCATCATCACACTGTTGCGGCGTGCAACCCGATCCAAACAACATACCTGTGGCGGCGTGCCACCCGATCCACACATAGAACTCACATAAGGAGATACACATCGAGCTAAATTGCTCATTACTACAAGATACCGAATATCGGCCACAAGCACGCTAAGTGCATAATACTATCCCTGGGAAGACAGATAGCACCATACGCTACAAAACTCAAGCACAACTGAGGTGCGATATATGATCTGAATCTCAAGAGCCATCCTGCTCACATAACACCATCGCTACGCGGAACCTCAACACATAAGAAATTTACCAAGCTGCTTCACAACTCACACGGCACAACATCATATTACATGAAATAGCTGACGACGAAACAACATCCCATGTTCAAATACTCCTCCATGAGGAGCGCTATGCTGAAATGAACATATTTGTCCTGATATAGAGCCCATATTCATATTTAAATCCATTCACAGACCTCAAGCCGATTCTGTCACACCATACTAGGCTAATAATCTTTCAAGGGTCCATAATAACCCCCTTTTTTCCCCATGACTCACAAGAACAACCCTCATATCCGGAGCAATTCTCCACAGTCCACAACCCAATAAACCGAGTGCCCTCTAGGCATAAATTCTCAAATTAGTGATACTACCACAATCTTCGTACTTGGTTAACTCTTCAATCAATCAGGTGACTACATGTCACACTTATACAATCTTCCCGTGGGATACGCTCCCATGACCCTTCGCGTTAGGTAACAATTCAGCACACCCATACCACCGGTCACACCAACACTGTAAAGCAAATCAAGAACCCATAACCAGGATGCAAAGCCTCTTTCACAAAACACCGATCTCAGGTGACGCTGAAGACAATACCAGCTTACTCTAAACATTCAAATCCTTTTTCTGCTCATCCAAGCTCGTGACATCCTTTCTAATACCGAACCGCAACCTTGATCCTCACTTTAAAATTTCATACCGCTCACTGCACCTAACATGCCAATATGCGATGGTACAAGAATTTCATCACAACTCCTGAACCACTAATAGGGTAAACACTTCATCATATAGAAACCTTTTACTCATCTCATTCCAAGAGAGCCATAGCATCACGTGAGTGAATCCTCATAACCGTAGAACATTCAAATCCTCAAGTAGTGGTCTAAAATGCCATAACCCTTCATAACAGGCTATAATACTTGAATACTCCCCAAATAAATCAATTACGGCGGCCGTCAAGCCTCGCACGTACTGTCACAAATCACATGCATAACTCAATCACGCTGAAGGAACTGATTACCGCCACCAATATGCTAATCAAAACCATGGCTGACCTATAACTTCTTCTAATTTATCCTTAATCGCTTGAAAAATAATAATAACTCCATTCAACGCATAATGAACTCAATACGCACTCATCCCGAGTGACCTTGTATCACGAGACCATTCTGTCTCAAATCCCGCAAACCGTCTCATACCCTCCTTGTGCGCATATTCGCATCTTCAACTAATACACCCATTCTGATAATTCCCTTATGTCGATGCCCCCTTTTTCTCGCGAAATCGGGTTTACGACATTTTTGGAAAAGACAACTCTATTCCCGTTTGGGAATTGGGTTTTGGAATTGAAGAGTCGCCACCTAATGATTATAGTGCATTAGGACACTTTAAGGAAGAGTTTGAGATGAAGAACTAGAGTTCGGGTAAGGGCTAGAAATTATCTCGAGGGGAAGGTGTTAGGCACCCCTCAAGATCCACTAGTGTGGTTCCCGGCCATGTTACAATTGTGACTTTAAGTGCAGACAACAAGTAAACAAGCAAGAATTGCAAATACGAGGGGGTTTTCATATAATAGTTGCAAATACTTTGAATTTAAACGAAGTTAAAGAGGCTGAAATTTGAGAAGAAAGTAGTTTTCGAAATAAAAATAAACAGATAAAGGGAGAGGGGTCCTATGTTTATAAATAATATGGATCACCCCACACAACACCCGGTAACCGTTTATACACGTGGTGTTATCGCGTGGTCATCATATCCATATCTACCCTTCCCACCCCATTAAGGTATTAAAGCGCGGAATGTCTCGTTACTTATTGCATGCTAGTACCCGTCCCAATCCTATCAGTCCCGGAGGCATTTGGACTAACTAGTCCTAATGGGAGAGGGGTTTGGGGCCTTTTGGAGAGTTTTCAAAGGGCAAAATACTAAAGTGTCAATCAAAACACATAATGCAAGTAAAGGGGACAACAAATAAGCAAGTAGGGCTCACATAAGCCTCCTAAAATCAGATAAAGCCATAGAGTTTAGCATGTCTTGCACGTACTGGTTTAGTCTTAAATTAAATTAAAGCGATGAGCTGACTAATTCAATACATAATTTTAGATAGGAAGTCTGCATTAGGCTTACTCGAATGCAGTTGTCTAAGACTGATCCAGTTGATTAGTTAAACCCTTTGTCTATGTGTTGGATAGAATTACCGATTTTAAAACACAAGCTGATTTTAAAAGAAAATTTCAGAGTAACAAAAAGTTTCAGAAAAGGGTACGTGATTGAACAACTAAACGAGTTCCAGAATGCAGATCGGTTGGGAAATGTTTACCAGAGTTCATGCGAGTAGGTTTAGAAAGAAAAGTCGTTTGTTTTAGTAAAATCAACACTGTTTTGAATAAGTGAGACAATTTTTGGTTTCGAAATCCCTATAGGCATGCTTTCTATACGTGATACCCTTTTAAATACTAATGGAAGCCTTGTAAACCAAGATATCTATATATGCCATTTTATTGTTAATCCTATTTGTTTGCCTAATGATGCTATTATATGCAGAGATGCAAACCCCTATAGGCATGGTATCTACATGCAGAATTCTTATGAGCAGGATATCTGTATGATATACAGAATTCTTATAGGCATGGTTTCTACATATGACAGTGCAGAATTCCTATGAGCATGATTTCTATATATGCGAGTGCAGAAATCTTATAGGCATGATTTCTATATGCAGATGCATAAACTTGTGAACATGATTTCTATGAAAGTGCAGAAATTCAGAAGCAAACCCTACAGGCAGGATGTCTATATGCTTAGTTGCAGAAATCGAATGTTAAATCCTATAGACATATTTTCTACGTGTGAAGTTGCACAAATCAGAAATAAATCCCGATAGGCATATTTTCTACCCTTAGTGCATAAAAAATAAACCCCCTCCCCCTTTTCTTTATTGAATCCCCATGAGTTTATACAAATCATTACAGACCAGTAGAACAAGACTGAAATTAAAAGTACATCAGAAGCTATCAGCTACATCCGAGCAGCCTAATTCAGACTTAGTGTCTAATAATATGAGATTGAGCCACTTCCGAGATCCAGATTTCCACGGCCTTCTCTTATCTAGGGTGTTTCAGAGATCCAAGGAGTTTCAGGAACCCCAGGCAGTGCTTACACTCCAGATGCTAATCAAAATCAGTTATAGTGTAGTGTGGAATAGCCAACCCTTAAGTGTCCAAGTTCAGAGGGAGCTCAGGGGTCCCAAGGCAAGGCTCACAAGAGAGGGGCAGAACTTAAGTTCTAAGAATGAGTGCTAGTGTAATGGGGGGGAGGGGGTAGGGAGTGCCAAAGTAGGCTGGTGGTCATACCCAACCATGAGGTAGGCTGGCACACCCCTGACCAAACCTTTTCGCCAAACATTGGAGAGTAAGGACCTATTGAAGGTCAAGCCATGGCCTGGGCAGTAATTAGAATATTGTCAGGCCAAAGCTTTAACTCAACACACATAATAAGGGAATGAGGATGGGAAATTGAAAGAGCTTAGGACCCAAAGGGTCCAGTTCATGTCCATGGACAATAACTTCAGCTATATTGTCATGTTTTTGAACCATAGCTCAAAACACATAAGGGGATATAGGAATGGGATTCATTACAAGAAATGGGCAGAACACATTACACAATGATTAAATACTTCAGACATTAAAGTGAACATGGACATAAGAACTGTAAGAAAACACATGGGGTTGGGGCTAGAATTAAAACTAGGACATACCAGTTTCAGAAAGCAAAGAGAGCAGAAATCTTGTAACATGCCACAATACAAATAGCAAGAGAATACTTATGAGTGTGAGTCTGAGTTCAGAAAAAAAGACTCGAGTGTTAGTCGTATGTGTGTTAAGAAAGGAGCAGGTATTTATAGTTTGAAATCAGGCAGGGAACAAAGGTAAGAAAATAATCATATATCAATTAGAATCAATCAGTAGCAGAAAATCCTTTGATTGAGGAGTTCAAATTTGAACGGTGAAGGGTAGAAATTATTTAAGGAAGGAGATCAAGTAAACATATTGTGCATAGCATACAAATAAGGGGTAAATACATAGGGGTTTTAATTAAGGAAAGAAAATTTGAAACACACGGTTAAGTAAATAAGGCAAAAACAAAGCAAATCAATTAGTACATAGTAAATCAGGGAATGAGAGATTCAAAATCACTAATGAACCAAGTCAGAAATAAGGGAATCGAAAGGTTAAAGAGAGTTTTCAAATAAAACAAGGAAAGAATCAATCATGCTTACACAAGGAAGTCTGAAATCAGTCCCAAAATTCTAGAGGGACAACCAGTGTATATAAAGAATGCACAACATCGGGCGTGTGAGGTTAAATCATGACAAAGAGAAACAATAATGCTAGCGAAACATGATAGTCGTATAGGCTAATCACAAGCATGCTAAAGAGTTAAGTAAACAGGGTCTCATAGATTATAGCAAAAAGTCAGAACCACATGGAGAAACAAAGTTGAAACAAAGATGAAACAACTTCAGGAACTCAGAGATTAGGGTTTTGAAACCAAGCAAGTAGATGAGAAGCACACAAAGCACGTAACAACTGGCCTCAAACTCAAATGAAACCCCCAAATTCTAGGGTTTTTACCATTAATCGAGTCTAGAGACGAAAACAAGCAAGTCAGGCAAAAGAATACTAACGAAATAAGTTCCGAAAACTCAAAGGGACTGAGACCTTAAACATGTATTTCCCAGAAAACTTCATGAAAACATAATAAAAGAAAAATCGTGCAAAATACAGTAGGGGAAGTCATAAGAGCAAGATAGAAGAAAACACAGCAGAAGAAAACACATAAGAATCAAAGTAGAGCATGTAAAATCAGAGAAACCCTAAATCGGAGAAGATGAGAGGTTTGAAAGAAAACTTTTGAAAGAAACTTTGAGAAATCATTTGAAAACCTTAAAATAAACATAGATCTAGAACATATCTAGAGGAATCAGGAGAACCTCGAAAGGCTAGGGTTTCAGAAGAATCCTAGAAGTGAGAAAGCCTGGAAAGTCACGATCTAAGCTAGAGAATATCACAATCAGGCTCAAAAGACCAAGAGCCACCAGGGCAAAGCCGGAGATGGCCGGGATCTTTAAATCGATAAAGGTCTGTGCGAGGACCTTCGAGGTCTGGCCTCGAACCTTCAGGTATCAAGCACGTGAGAGCAGTAGGGGGTGAGAATAGGTCGTCCATGGTTAGAACAGCCATAGATTCCAGTGGATTTGGGGTTGGAGGTGGCAGAGAGCGATTAGGGTTTCGAGAGAGCTCGAGAGCGTTTGAGAGAAGAGAGGAGTTAGAGGCGGCGCTTCTAAAAGAATGGGGTAGGGTTTAGGGGTCGTTTGGAATTAAAAAGGAAAGAAGAGATCTGGGTCGTTGATCAAAATGATCAATGGCTCGGATTTTAAAAAGAAAACGGGCGGGTTTGGGCGATTGGATCAAGTAATCGGGTTTAAATTGATTTGGGGTTGGGATTGGGTTGAATTGGGTGCAAATTGGGCTGTAATTGAAATGAAATTGAGGCCAGATTTTAAATAGCCACTTTTCCCCCGTTTTATTTTATAAAAATAGCAATGATGGTTTTTAAAAAATAAATTTAAAAAATACTGAGTAAACAAATATTACATAAATATTAACTTAAAAATGCTGGAAGTAATTTTACAATTATAAAATACTATTAATCGTAAAATAGGCTATGATTGCAATTATATGCAATTTAGCTTTAAAAATACCAAATAAATTCGTAAAAAATGTGCCAAAAATCACCTTAACTATATTTTGGTGCAAATGTCAGAATAAAAATGAATTATTCGCCAAAATGATAATTTTGGGAATAATTATTGGATTTTGTTGTATTAAAATAGGCAATGAATTGGTTTAAAAATCATTAAAAAATTCCAGAACTCTTGGGTGTGCTTATATATGCACATATATGCTATTTTGGAAGTATTTTGAGTATAAAATTACTAGGAAAAAAATTGGGTAGCAACAGCTGCCCCTCTTTACCCGGGAAGGATGGAAGAGTTGTCGGGGTAAAGTTATGATGGCCAATTTTGACCGGAAGTGGCAATTTGAAAAGAATTTGACCGAGCTCTGGTTTCTGAGCTGCCTACATATCCCTGGTTTACAGGAATCAGGCCGTATGTAGTTCAGGAACCATTGATGGAACATGCCGATGGAGATTCGAAAGAGACAGACACGATGTTTAGGATGGCAAGAAGTATTTGAAGTTTGATCTGCTGCGGGAACTGGAGAGGGATCGCTCCTGCTGAGGCGGCCGTTGCTGGCCGGTTTACCTGCAAATGAGCAATACGGGCGTATATCGTGCATAAACTTAAACGTGATGCAAGTCCCCATTTGGACCATGAATGCTGTCTTTGGACGGTTAGGATAACGTCCTCAGACCATGATGTCTTGGGCCATGAAGCGCAAAATTAAAGGATTCGCAGGCTATGAAATGATGTTCTCGGGCTATGATAATGATGCCTCCGAACCATGATGCCTTTGAATAATGATGTGCAGGATATAAAGCGGGTCCTCGGGCCATGGCATGGTGTTCTCGGGCTATGAATATGATGCCTCCAAACAATGATGCCCTCGGACAGTTTGGCGGTGTTTCAGCCCATGAAATGCAAGATTTGGCGGTATTTCAGCCCATGAAATGCAAGATTTGGCGGTATTTCAGCCGGTTCAGAAAAATGTAAATCGCGATATTTCAGCCGACAAAAATTTAAATAAAACAGCGATGTTTCAGCTGATGTAAAAAATGTAAATGGCGATATTTCAGCCGACAGAAGTTAAAAATAAGCAGGCGATGTTTCAGTTGATGTAGCAAAAAATATAAATGGCGATATCTCAACCGACAAAAAATTTAAATAAAGCAGCGACGTTTTAATTGATGTAGAAACGTAAATGGCGTTATTTCAGCCGATACCGAGAATTAAATAAAGTTGGCGATACTTCAACCGATAAAGAAGGGTGATTATAAATGGCGACGTTTCAGCCGATAGGGATTTAAACAAAAAATTGGCGGTATTTTAGCGATGCAAGATTTGTATGAAGATGGCGGTATTTTAACCGATGCAAATAGAGGTGGCGATATTTCAGCCATGCAGATGGAGACAGCGCTTAGTCTCGAAAGGTAGAAAGGTAGCCTTATGCAATGCAAGAAAATGCAGGATGGAGACAGTGCTTAGTCTCGAAAGGCAGAAAGGTAGCCTTATGCAGTACAGATAATGCAGATGTAGACAGTGCTTAGTCTCGAAAGGCAGAAAGGTAGCCTTATGCAATGCAAGAAAATGCAGGATGGAGACAGCGCTTAGTCTCGAAAGGCAGAAAGGTAGCCTTATGCAATGTGGATAATGCAGATGGAGACAGTGCTTAGTCTCGAAAGGCAGAAAGGCAGCCTTATGCAATGCAAGAAAAATGCAGGATGGAGACAGTGCTTAGTCTCGAAAAACAGAAAGGTAGCCTTATGCAATGCAGATAATGCAGATGGAGACAGTGCTTAGTCTCGAAAGGCAGAAAGGTAGCCTTATGCAATNAGCCGGGCGGGTCGTTTTAGACGGGCTGTGGGTCGGGTAATTTTAGGAATTGGGCTGGGCAATTTGAAATTGAAATTGGGTTGGATCATCGGTGCCAAATCTGGCCAAAATTGGAATAAAAACAGGCTAACATCTAAATAGCCATTTTCCCTTATTTATTTTATAAAAAATAGTATCTGGAAACAAATTAAAGGTACTAAATTAATTAATAATATATAGATATTAGATTAAAAATCGGAGCCAATTTTGTAATTATAAACGCAATTAAATCTTAAAATAGGCTAATATTACAATTATATGCAATTTAGATTTTAAAAATACTAAATCAGTTTGTAAAAAATGTACAAAAATTACGTTAGCTATATTTCAGTATAAATATAAAATCCTAATAGTTAAATTACCAAAAAGTAATAATTTTTAAAATAATCATTGGGCTTTTATGGAGGAAAAGGAAATAAATCAGTTTAAAACCTCAAGAATTATGGGAAAAAATAGTAAAATGCTTGGATATACTTATATATGCGTATATATACTATTTCAAAGATATTTTGCATATATAAAAAAATACAGGAAAAAATTGGGTATCAACAGCTGCCCCTCTTTACCCGGGAAGGATGGAAGAGTTGTCGGGTAAAGATATGATGGCCAATTTTGACCGGAAGCGGCAATTTGAAAAGAATTTGACCGAGCTCTGGTTCCGAGCTGCCTACATATCCCTGGTTTTACAGGAATCAGGCCATATGTAGTTCAGGATCCATTGACGGAATATGCCGATGGAGATATTTAAAAGAACGGACGCGATGTTCGGGTTGAGAAGGATGGTCAGAGTCTGATAGGCTGCGGGAACGGGAGCGGGATCGCTTCTGCTGAGGCGGCCGTTGCTGGCCGGTGTACCTGCAAGTGAGCAATACGGGCATATATCGTGCATAAACTTAAACGTGATGCAAGTTCCCATTGGACCATGAATGCTGTCTTTGGACGGTTAGGATGACGTCCTCAGACCATGATGTCCTGGGCCATGAAGCGCAAAATTAAAGGATTCGCAGGCTATGAAATGATGTTCTCGGGCTATGATAATGATGCCTCCGAACCATGATGCCTTTGAATAATGATGTGCAGGATATAAAGCGGTCCTCGGGCCATGGCATGGTGTTCTCGGGCTATGAAGATGATGCCTCCGAACAATGATGCCCTCGGACAGTTTGGCGGTGTTTCAGCCCATGGAATACAAGATTTGGCGGTATTTCAGCCGGTGCAGAAAAATGTAAATGGCGATATTTCAGCCGACAACAATTTAAATAAAACAGCAATGTTTCGGCTAATGTAAAAGAATGTAAATGGCGATATTTCAGCCGACAGAAGTTAAAAATAAGCAAGCGATGTTTCAGCCGATGTAGCAAAATGTAAATGGTGATATCTCAACCGACAAAAATTTAAATAAAGCAGCGACGTTTTAGTTGATGTAGAAACGTAAATGGCGTTATTTCCGCCGATGCCGAGAATTAAATAAAGTTTGGCGATACTTCGACCGATAAAGAAGGGTGATTATAAATGGCGACGTTTCAGCCGATAGGGATTTAAACAGAAATTGGCGGTGTTTTAGCCATGCAAGATTTTTATGAAGATGGCGGTATTTCAGCCGATGCAAATAGAGGTGGCGATATTTCAGCCATGCAGATAGAGACAACGCTTAGTCTCGAAAGATAGAAAGGTAGCCTTATGGAATGCAAGAAAAATGCAGGATGGAGACAGTGCTTAGTCTCGAAAGGCAGAAAGTTAGCCTTATGCAATGCAGATAATGCAGATGGAGACAGTGCTTAGTCTCGAAAGGCAGAAAGGTAGCCTTATGCAATGCAAGAAAATGTAGAATGGAGACAGTGCTTAGTCTCGAAAGGCAGAAAGGTAGCCTTATGCAATGCAGATAATGCAGATGGAGACAGTGCTTAGTCTCGAAAGGCAGAAAGGTAGCCTTATGCAGTGCAGATAATGCAGATGAAGACAGTGCTTAGTCTAGAAAGGCAAAAAGGTAGCCTTATGCAATGCAAATAATGCAGATGGAGACAGTGCTTAGTCTCGAAAGGCAGAAAGGTAGCCTTATGCAACGCGAGAATGTAAAAGGACGAGTAGTAGTGAGACTTCTTAGCTGATAGCTGATATCGTGACTGCTGGGGAAATTGTGTATGGATAGCAATTACGAACAAGTGATGATTCTGAGAGGTTGCGTTCTTGAGAAAGTATGCGTGCATAGATATACCTGACGATATTGTTAGTCTGGTGCCTGCATCCAAAGAAAAATCGTCAGTTTTGTAAGGGGGAAAGGCTAGTTCATTTTCCCCTGGCTTCCGGCGTTGTGTATCATTGGGGTAGCGTTGCTAAACAGCAGCAATTCGAACAATAGTTATGCATGATTTAGTAAATATTACGTAAGTAGAAAATAGTTTTCTTTAGATGAACCAACGACTGCGACGTGGTTCAAGACATTGCAACCTTTCTTGCTCCGGAATTTTGAGGGTCCTTCTCAAAATTCTGCCCCAGTTTACTGGGCTGGCGCTTCTGACGGCTGCGCTGAACGGCTAAAAAAAAATCAACTTCGGAATTTTGAGGGTCCTCCTCAAAATACTGCCCTAGTTTACTGAGGTGACATTCCTGGCGATGAATGGCTGAAAACTAACTTCGGAATTTTGAGGGTCCTCCTCCAAATTCTGCCCCAGTTCCAATTAGCAGGGAGGAAAAATGGAATTTTTATTAAATTGTGACCGAAACCATAGGGCTGCCTACGTATCCCCTCTTAAACGGGAATTAGGTCAGGTGTAGTTCAAACTACATCATCATAAGAAATCATAAGTGGTTACACATAGTATCGTTTCACTGCATCTGAATTGATTGGCTTCGGCCAAACTTCTTCGTCCATTTCTGCGAGAATAAGGGCTCCTCCAGTTAGAACCCGGTGAACCATGTACGGGCCTTGCCAGTTGGGAGAGAATTTCCCCTTGGCTTTATCTTGATGTGGGAATATTTTCTTCAACACCGGCTGCCCCGGTGTAAACTTCCTTGGCTTAACTCTTTTGTTGAATGCTCTGGACATTCTGTTCTGATACAACTGACCGTGGCAAACTGCATTCATCCTTTTCCCATCTATAAGGGCTAACTGCTCGTAGCGACCTTTTACCCATTCTGCGTCGTCCAACTCTGCTTCTTGTATGATCCTCAAAGAGGGAATCTCTACCTCGGCGGGGATGACCGCCTCTGTACCATAAACCAGCATGTAGGGAGTTGCTCCGGTCGATGTGCGGACCGTGTTGCGGTATCCCAGTAGGGCGAATGATAATTTCTCATGCCATTGTTTGTGACTTTCCACCATCTTCCTTAATATCTTCTTGATATACTTGTTGGCTGCCTCTACAACTCCATTCATCTAAGGCCTGTAGGTTGTAGAATTCTTGTGTTTGATCTTGAATGACTCGCACATGGCTTTCATCAAGTCGCTGTTGATATTGGAACCATTATCAGTGATGATTGATTCTGGAATCCCGAATCGGCAAACAATGCGATCACGGACGAAATCTGCCACAACTTTCTTAGTCACTGCCCTGTATGAAGCTTCTTCAACCCATTTGGTAAAATAATCAATTGCCACCAGGATAAACCTGTGCCCGTTTGATACGGCAGGCTCAATAGGTCCAATAACATCCATTCCCCAGGCGGCAAATGGCCACGGTGAGCTTGTTGTAGTAAGCTCGTTTGGAGGCACCTTTATCATGTCTACATGTATCTAACAGCGATGGCATTTGCGAACATACTGGATACAGTCTATTTCCATAGTCATCCAAAAATATCCTGCTCGGAGTATCTTCTTTGCTAGGACAAAGCCATTCATGTGCGGCCCGCAGTTCCCTGCGTGCACTTCGTCCAATAGTTTGGATGCTTCTTTTGCTTCGACACACCTTAGTAAACCCAAATCGAGAGTCCTCCTATACAGGATTCCCCCACTATGAAAGAAGTTGTTGGATAATCTCCGAAGTGTGCGCTTCTGAGTGGCGTTGGCAAGTTCTGGATATTCTCCTGTTATCAAGTACTCCTTGATGTCGTGGAACCATAGTTTTCCGTCCGCTTCTTCCTCAACGTGAGCTCAATAAGCTGGCTGATCATATATCTTTACTAGGATGGGATCAATAAAATTTGTGTCTGGATGCTGGATCATGGATGATAAAGTAGCTAGTGCGTCAGCGAACTCGTTTTGGACCCTGGGGACATGTTGAAATTCCGTTTTTGAATCTTTTCCTTTACTCCTGTATGTGATACAAGTAGGGGAGCATCTTGGAGTTCTTGGTTGCCCATTCTTCTCGAACCTGATGTATGAGCAAGTCTGAATCCCCGATCACTAGCAGCTCCTGAATGTTCATGTCAATGGCCATCTTGAGCCCCAGGATGCAGGCTTCGTATTCGACCATGTTGTTGGTGTAAGGGAATCTGAGCTTGGCGGATACCGGGTAGTGCTGGCCGGTTTCTGATACTAGGACTGCTCCTATGCCAACTCCTTTGAAATTTGCAGCTCCGTCGAAAAACAACCTCCAACCCTCATAGGATTCTGCAATATCTTCTCCTACAAAGGACACTTATTCATTAGGAAAATACGTTTTCAGGGGTTCGTATTCTCCGCCGACAGGATTCTCAGCAAGGTGGTCTGCTATGGCTTGGCCCTTTATCGCTTTCTGAGTTACGTAAACAATGTCGAATTCACTTAGCAGGATTTGCCACTTGGCGAGCTTGCCAGTGGGCATGGGCTTCTGGAAGATATACTTCAGCGGGTCCATCCTCGATATGAGATAAGTAGTGTAGGCACAGAAATAATGCCTCAATTTCTGAGCTACCCAAGTCAGAGCACAACAGGTGCGCTCCAATAAAGAATACCGGGCCTCGTACGGGGTGAACTTCTTACTGAGATAGTAGATGGCTTGCTCCTTTCTCCCCGTTTCATCATGTTGTCCCAGAATACAACCGAACGCTCCATCCAAAACCGCAAGATAAAGCAACAGAGGCTTTCCTGGCTCGGGCGGAACCAAGACTGGCAGCGTTGACAGGTATTCCTTGATTCTATCAAAGGCTTTCTAACAATCGTCAGTCCACTTAGTAGCAGCGTCTTTCTTCAGCATCTTAAAGATGGGTTTACAAATGACTATGGACTGAGCTATGAACCGGCTGATATAGTTGAGCCTCCCCGGGAAACTCATTACGTCCTTCTTGTTCTTTGGCGGTGGCAATTATTGAATGGCTTTGACCTTTGACGGGTCCAATTCTATTCCTTGACGACTCACGATGAAACCTAGTAATTTTCCAGCAGGAACCCCGAATGCACACTTGGCGGGATTCAGTTTCAGATTGTACTTCCTCAATCTGTTGAAGAACTTTCTCAGGTCTTCCATATGATCAGTGGCTTTCTTGGATTTGATGATGACATCGTCCACATATACTTCAATCTCCTTGTGTATCATGTCGTGAAAGATAGTATTCATGGCTCTCATGTAGGTGGCGCCAGCATTCTTCAACCCAAATGGCATCATTTTGTAACAATACATTCCCCACGGCGTGATGAAAGCCGTTTTCTCTGCATCTTCCTTATCCATCCATATCTGATGATATCCGGCGAAACAATCAACAAAGGACTGCAATTCATGCTTGGCGCAGTTGTCGATAAGAATGTGTATGTTCGGCAAGGGGAAGTCATCTTTGGGACTGGCCCGGTTAAGATCACGGTAGTCGACACAAACTCGAACTTTCCCATCTTTCTTTGGTACTGGCACGATGTTGGCTAACCATGTTGGATACTCTACCACTCCGAGAACCTTAGCTTTGACTTGCTTAGTAACCTCTTCTTTGATTTTCAAACTCATGTCGGGTCTGAATTTCCTGAGCTTCTATTTTACCGGCGGACAGGCTGGATCTGTTGGCAGTTTGTGAGCTACATTGGATGTGCTGAGACCAGTCATATCATCATACGACCAGGCGAATATGTCCTCATATTCCTTTAAAAATTCTGTGTATTCTTCCTTTTCTGATGGTAACAGGTGAACACTGATGCGAGCTTCTTTGACATTTTCTGTATCTCCCAAATTAACGACCTCAGTTTCTTCCAGGTTAGACTTAGGGCTATTCTCAAAATTCTCAACCTCTTTGACGACCTCTTCTGGTATATCATCCTCTTCTGAATCTACATCCTTTTGCTGCGTTGTTTCGTTGCAAGTCACAATCGTTAGTTCATCGTCAAAGTAAGTAATAGTAATGCTTTGGGGAGGGGAATAGATAATAAAAGAAAAACAAAAGGTAACAAGTTAGTGCAGGTTATGAGGAAAAATATTGCAGTATTTAAATACATAGTACAAGAATATAAATCGTGTCCTAATTTGGGATCCTTGTTGTGCCCGAGGTAGGCCTAGCGACAAGTTAATTTGGAGAACTTATAATGCTAAATGCCTCATTTTATTGATAAAAATAAGACGAATCCCATAACGACACTAAAATTGCAGGAAATAAAAAAATGTCACTAATGGCCATTGGCCTTATTACATTTAAAGCAAAAGAAAAGAATCCTATCTATTTGGTCCCAAAAGGACCTTCCCCATGTTGAATGTTTTCGTTGATAAGATCCTCTAGCTTTTCGCTAACCTTGATGACCCTCTCTTTCCATTCATTGATTTGGTCACTTGGAGATTCCTCCACCAGGTCTAACCATACCGAAGTTGGGGACTTCGTCATTCACTTCCTGCAAAACAAAATGGTTAGGCCCTCACCCCACCAGACTCGACTATTTAGACCAATAATTAGCATAGCAAGCATTTAGTTCTCCAAATAAATGCACAAAACATGGAGGGATCCGTTTGGGTTTCAAGGAAACCCGGTGGACTTTGGACAAGGCTATCCTAATGAGTCATTATGTGGACAACATAACTGACTCGGCTAGGTTTGACCATGATGCATGTACAGTTTAAACGGAGTAAGGTTTCTATTGGGGTATTAGACAGGTACCCTTGAGCGGACAACTCAAGAGGGAATGGCACGGAACCGTCGAATGCACCGCTGATCGAATAGTTTTACCGCAAATACGCCTTTGCCAAATTTAAGGGGTAATAGTATTGGAAGAGCGCAACCACTCATTATAAGCGTTGCTATGGTATTTGTTTGGCACGAGTGGAATATGATGTTGAAGATGCAGTTTACAAGAATGAAACAAATTGTCATGTATTTTCACGTTCATACAATAAATGTTTACAATAAGTGCTCAAAAATTACAATGGTATAGATAGAAAGTGGTAAATGAAAGTAATTAAAGAAAAAGAAACAAAAGAAACAAGTCAGTTTCGAATAAAGGCATTTAACAAAAGCAATAAAAGAAAATAAAGTCACATATAACATGAAATGGTAAAAGCCTAATGACATCCCAGCGGAGTCGCCATGTTGTCGACGCCCCCTTTTTCTCGCGAAATCGGGTTTACGATATTTTTGGAAAAGACAACTCTATTCCCGTTTGGGAATTGGGTTTTGGAATTGAAGAGTCGCCACCTAATGATTATAGTGCATTAGGACAGTTTAAGGAAGAGTTTGAGATGAAGAACCAGAGTTCGGGTAAGGGCTAGAAATTATCTCGAGGGGAATGTGTTAGGCACCCCTCAAGATCCACTAGTGTGGTTCCCGGCCATGTTACAGTTGTGACTTTAAGTGCAGAAAACAAGTAAACAAGCAAGAATTGCAAATACGAAGGGGTTTTCATATAATAGTTGCAAATAATTTGAATTTAAACGAAGTTAAAGAGGCTGAAATTTGAGAAGAAAGTAGTTTTCGAAATAAAAATAAACAGATAAAGGGAGAGGGGTCCTATGTTTATAAATAATATGGATCACCCCACACAACACCCGGTAACCGTTTATACATGTGGTGTTATCGCGTGGTCATCATATCCATATATACCCTTCCCACCCCATTTAGGTATTAAAGAGCGGAATGTCTCGTTACTTATTGCATGCTAGTACCCGTCCCAATCCTATCAGCCCCGGAGGCATTTGGACTAACTAGTCCTAATGGGAGAGGGGTTTGGGGCCTTTTGGAGAGTTTTCAAAGGGAAAAATAATAAGGCATCAATCAAAACACATAATGCAAGTAAAGGGGACAGCAAATAAGCAAGTAGGGCTCACATAAGCCTCCTAAAATCAGATAAAGCCATAGAGTTTAGCATGTCTTACACGTACTGGTTTAGTCTTAAATTAAATTAAAGCGATGAGCGGACTGATTCAACACATAATTTTAGATAGGAAGTCTGCATTAGGCTTACTCGAATGCAGTTGTCTAAGACTGATCCAGTTGATTAGTTAAACCCTTTGTCTATGTGTTGGATAGAACTACCGATTTTAAAACACAAGCTGATTTTAAAAGAAAATTTCAGAGTAACAAAAAGTTTCAGAAAAGGGTACGTGATTTAACAACTAAACGAGTTCCAAAATGCAGATCGGTTGGGAAATGTTTACCAGAGTTCATGCGAGTAGGTTTAGAAAGAAAAGTCGTTTGTTTTAGTAAAATCAACACTGTTTTGAATAAGTGAGACAATTTTTGGTTTCGAAATCCCTATAGGCATGCTTTCTATACGTGATACCCTTTTAAATACCAATGGAAGCCTTGTAAACCAAGATATCTACATATGCCATTTTATTATTAAACCTATCTATTTGCCTAATGATGCTATTATATGCAGAGATGCAAACCCCTATAGGCATGGTATCTACATGCAGAATTCTTATGAGCAGGATATCTGTATGATATACAGAATTCTTATAGGCATGGTTTCTACATATGACAATGCAGAATTCCTATGAGCATGATTTCTATATATGCGAGTGCAGAAATCTTATAGGCATGATTTCTATATGCAGATGCATAAATTTGTGAACATGATTTCTATGAAAGTGCAGAAATTCAGAAGCAAACCCTATAGGCAGGATGTCTATATGCTTAGTTGCAGAAATCGAATGTTAAATCCTATAGACATATTTTCTACGTGTGAAGTTGCACAAATCAGAAATAAATCCCGATAGGCATATTTTCTACCCTTAGTGCATAAAAAATAAACCCCCTCCCCCTTTTCTTTATTGAATCCCCATGAGTTTATACAAATCATTACAGATCAGTAGAACAAGACTGAAATTAAAAGTACATCAGAAGCTATCAGCTACATCCGAGCAGCCTAATTCAGACTTAGTGTCTAATAATATGAGATTGAGCCACTTCCGAGATCCAGATTTCCACGGCCTTCTCTTATNCATGGCTGCCAATGCTTCATCTTCTTCTGACCCATATATAGTATCTGCCGGTTGGAAGGTCTGCTCCAGTCTAGGTATCGGAAGCTCCAATGGATAGTAGGGGCCGCGCCATGGTGGAGACCAGTTCTGGAATTCTTCCTAAGTATAATCGTACCCTAAGCCAAATATAGTACCATGCTTCTTTAGTTTGATGGGCTTAGTGATCCCCTGGAGGTTTTTGCCGAGTCCCTTTCCAGGCTCGTACCCACACCACTTCAGGATACTTTCAATCTTGTTATCCCACCGCTTATCCTTGTCTACAGCGTTGACCCTTTCAATGTGGTGGTATGTTTCTCCACCTATTCTCCTTCTGCCTCCAATCATTGGGATGGTCTGGCGACTATATATGGGTTTACTACCATCGCCATGAATAATCACCTCCTGGTGATTCCATTCGAATTTCACTGCCTGATGCAGGGTCGATGCTATGGCTCCAGCGGCGTGGATCCAGGGCCGTCCTAACAGCAAGTTGTAGGATGCCGGGACGTCTATCACTTGAAAGTCGACGTCGAACCATGTTGGCCCCATTTGCAAGCATAGGCTGATTTCTCCAATAGTAGCCCTTTGGGACCCATCGAAGGCCTTGACATTGATAGCCCCATCTTTGATTTCGTGCAGGCTTTTTCCCAAGGTTCTGAGAGTTATCAGCGGACAGATGTTGAGGCTGGATCCTCCATCGATCAGGACTCTAGTGATGAAATAATCCTCGCATTGCACGGTGATGTGCAGTGCCTTGTTGTGGCTCAGTCCTTCCGGTGGCAGCTCATCTTCGTGGAAGGTGATTTTATGTCTTTCCAGCACTTGTCCTACCATATTTGCCATTTCGCCTCCAGTTATGTTGCTGGGCACATAAGCTTCGCTCAGTATCTTTATTAAGGCATTCTTGTGAGCGTCAGAGCTCTGTAGAAGAGCTAGGATGGAGATCTGTGCTGGTGTTTTGTTTAATTGCTCAACGACCGAGTACTCCTTAGCTTGTATTTTCCTCCAAAGATCGTCGGACCCATTTTCAATAGGCCGTCCCGAGGCTTGCTTACTGGACTCAACTAAGTGTTCTGGGGTATAAATCCTCCCTGTTCTGGTCATTCCTTGTGCAGCAAATGTCTCTCCTGTCTTGGTCTTTCCTTTCCTCCTAGCTTCGGCAGTGTAATCCCATGGTATGGCATTTGAGTGGAATGGTGTTATGTCTGACATTGCCACAGGAATAGGTACCCTTGGGGGTAACACAACAACTTCAAAGGGTGCAGGTGCTTTTGGAACTCCAAATTCAACCTCAATTGGCCCGGGCGCCTTTGCAGAAGAAGACACTTCAAATTCGAGAGGTATAGACATGTTTACTTCATCGTTCCTGGAGGGCTAATTCTGCACAACAATTGGGCTAAGTGTAACCACTGGTTTCTTTGGTTCATCACCTTCAGCAATCAATCCTATCGACCCTTCGGGGTCCCAATCATCTTCGATCTCGATCATGCGAATGTTCCCACCTTTGTGGTCAGGCAGAGGGTTGTTGCAAACATTAGGAGCAGGCTCCTTTGCTACGATGACCTTATTATTAATCAGGGTTTGAATCTTGTCCTTCAATGAGCGACACTCGTCGAGGGTGTGTCCATTCATGCCGGAATGGTACGCACAGGTCTTATTAGGGTTGAACCACTGGGAAGGATTCTCTGGAGTTATGGCTGGGATAGGGGTGACGTAACCAGCAGTTTTAAGTCTCTCGTACAGCTGATCAATTGGTTCAGCGATGGCTGTGTATTGTTTGGGAGGTCTCCGGTCGAAATTTGGCCTAGGTCTGGGGAAATTCTGGAGGGTGGGAGGTGATTGGTAATGAGAGGGTTGAGCATTATAAGCTTGGTAGACAGGTGTTGAGAGAATCTGGGTGAGGTGGGTTGATATGTGAGAGGTGGAGATGATTGGTAGACGGGAGGTGGATTTGAATAGGAGGGTGCAGGTGCTTGGTAATTCGGGATAGGCTGATACGTAAGTGGAGGTGATGGGTAGGTGTGGTATTGTAGAGGTGATTTGGCTCCCTGTGCGACCATTACGGCACTCACATCTTTCTTCTTGGACGTGCCACCAGACTGTAAAGCCCTATTGGTGGCCTGTAATGCTTCAAGATTAGTAACCATACCATTCTTAATGCCTTCTTCGATTCTTTCTCCCAGTTTGATGATATCGGAGAACTTCTGACCCCCGATTAGCATCAACCTCTCGTAATATTTGGGATCTCGAGCCCGAACGAAGAACCTGTTCATCTGTTCTTCTTCTAGGGCCGGCCTGACCTTTGCAGCTTCTGACCTCCAACGAGTAGCATACTCGCGGAATGTTTCGGTAGATTCCTTCTTCAAATTCTGGATGTAGAAAACATCCGATGCATTCTCTGTATTGAATCGGAATCTATCCATGAAATCCGAGGCCATGCCTACCCAGCTTGTCCATTTCTTGGGGTCCTGGCTGATGTACCATGATAAAGCATCCCCCTTCAGACTTCTCATGAAGAGCTTCATACGGATCTTCTCATCCTTTCCGACTCCGACCAGCTTATCGCAATATGTCCTCAAGTGGACCCTGGGATCTCCTGTTCCATCGAACATTTCAAACTTGGGAGGTTTGTACCCCTCCGGAAGTTCAACATCTGGCTGAATGCAGAGGTCTTCATAATTTAACCCCTCGATACCTTTGTTACCTTCCACGCCCTGAATTCGGCTGGTTGAGTTCTGCTGCTAAGTTCCTGATAAGGGAGTCTTTGTCATCAGACTCAGGTGAACTTGAGATTGGTTGAGTATAATGGGGTAGAATATCCACGTAAATAGGAGTGTTGTGGAGATGGTCATTTGTGGTGTTCAGTGGCTCGGGAATGAGTAGTGGAGTGTTGTTCGGAGTGTGGCATGCGTTGCAGTGTTGGGTATGAGTGGGTTGTATCTGTGGCTGTGGGGTGTTTTGTGGAGGTGTGGCATTCTGGGTGTTGACATCAGGAGCGGTTAGAGAAAATGACAGGTTCGCCAAGTTCCGAACCTGCTCCAGTTCTTCTTGGAACTTAAATAATTTTTACTCAAGTTGGGTAACAGTTTCCTTAGCAATCGGGGTACCGTGAGGAACCTCAATTTCCTTTCTGGCGCTTGGATCTCCCATTCTGCCTTTGTTCTTGTTCCGGATAGGACTCGGAGGAGGAGGAGGTGGAGGGCCCTTGGATCTTGTGGAGTATGATGATGATGCCAAAATGCACGAACTAACCTTTGGGGAAGGGGAATAAAACAAAAAGTAAAAACAAAAAAGGTAACAAGTTAGTGTGGATCATGAGGAGAAAAACATTGCAGTATTTAAACACATAGTACAAGAATATAAATCGTGTCCTAATTTGGGAGCCTCGTTGTGCCCGAGGTAGGCCTAGCGACAAGTTAATTTGGAGAACTTATAATGCTAAATGCCTCATTTTATTGATAAAAATTAAGACGAATCCCAAAACGACACTAAAATTGCAGGAAATAAAAATGTCACTAATGGCCATTGGCCATATTACATTAAAATAATAAAAAAAAAATAAAAGGACTCCTAACTACTTGGTCCCAGAGGGACCTTCCCCAGATTTGGCATCTTCGTCTCCCTCGAACAGCTTCACCAGCTCGCGTAGTCCTAGCAGCAAATAAGTTTGGGCCAAATGTCCGCCTGCATTTCCTTCAGCGTTTTGGCAGTCTTCAATCCTCTTGATGAATTTCCCTTCCAGCTCCACTAGACCCCGCTCCAAATACCCTAGTCGCTTGTTAGCGCTGACAGCCATATCTTTCCACTCCTCGATCAACTTCTGATGGGCTTCTTGTATTTCCCGGTGCTCACTTTCACACTCTCGAATTCTTTTGCGCAGTTGATAATACTTAACCCGTGCTTCAGCGTGTTCGTCGATAATTCTGTGACCTTGAACGAACCCGGGCTGACCCATGCCATTGTCTTCCAACCAACCCGAATAGTGCGGCACACAACCGGCGTGATACCTTTCTGGCTCAATAGATTCTCTCCCCAAAACGAGTTTACAATGCCACAAGTGCCAAGCTTGGCACCTGTGAGGGCTATCATTGTTCTGGAAATCAGCCCTGAAGTGGCTTATTTTGTCGACCCTTGGTATGATTTGCTTTCTTCCGGCCTGCCTTATGGCTCGGAGAGGAACGTAAGGATAAGTTCCTCTCAAACCAATTAGTATGAGAAACGGTACGTCTCGGGATCGAACAATGAATTCATCCGTAGGGAACCACTCGGCCATCCATTGTACCTGGTCTTCTTTCAGATTTTCAAATAATTCTACCCATCCTCTGGCGTCCTCTGGCGGAGCGAACATTTTAGGCATATAATTCATACGCCTTGGCTGGTGGAAGGCGATGTGATCATCCCAGTCTCTGCATAGGATCTCCTGTCAGTATTCCCCTTTCTGGAGGTGTTCCATGAGCCAGAGCTGAAGTAATAAGTTGCAACCCTCAAAATGACTGCCCTTTTGCTGACAGTTGTCCAAGGCGCGGTATATCTCGGCAATGATCATGGGCACTATGCTGAAAGTCTGCCCGCCAATTCCTTCCATCAAAGTCTTAGTTACCACGGCCAGTCTGGTGTGGATGCTAGCCTTCTTCATAAGGAACACCATCATTCCCAAAAAGTAAAACATAAAAACGAAGACCCTTTTGTGGATATGCCCCAATGAGGTGATAGCGAACTCATCTGAATAGGTGCGGTATGACTTGCTATGGCCGTACCTCTCGTACAGATAGTCGAATGGGATGTAAGAGTCTTTCAAACAGGTTAGATCTGGGTTCTTCTTCAGTCCCATCATCTTAAGGAAACCCCTACCTTTGCGGTTCTCTGGCATAAGCAAACCCGGAGTCTCCCAAGGAATGCCAGCTAAACCTCCTATTTCTTCGAGCAAAGGAGTCATTTCAAGGTCCCCGAAGCGGAACACGGACTTGTCACTATCCCAGAATAATGTCGCAGCCTCTATGATTCTGTTGTCAGGCTGAATTTCTAGAAGAGAAGGCAAATTCCCTAAGTACTTGCGGACGAGCGTCTGATCACTGAGTGGAGGTCTTTCCACCAATTCAGCAGGCTTGGATGAATGTTGGTTACCATGCCAAATCTGGGGACTTCGTGCCTCATTTTCTGCAAAACAAAGCGTTAGGCTCTCACCCCACCAGACTCGACTATTTAAACCTATAATTAGCATAGAAGCATTTAGTTCTCCAAATAAATGCACAGAACATGGAGGTGTCCGTTTGGGTTCCAAGGAAACCCGGTGGACTTTGGACAAGGCTATCCTAATGAGTCATTATGTGGACAACATAACTGACTCGGCTAGGTTTGACCATGATGCATGCACAGTTTAAACGGAGTAAGGTTTCTATCGGGGTATTAGACAGGTACCCTTGAGCGGACAACTCAAGAGGGAAAGGCACGGAACCATCGACTGCACCGCTGATCGACTGGTTTTACCTCAAATACGCCTTTGCCAAATTTAAGGGGTGATAGTATTGGAAGAGCGCAACTACTCATTATAAGCGTTGCTATAGTATTTGTTTAGCACGAGTGGAATATGATGTTGAAGATGCAGTTTACAAGAATGAAACAAATTGACATGTATTTTCATGTTCATACAATAAATGTTTACAATAATTGCTCAAAAATTACAACGGTATTGATTGAAAGCGGTAAATGAAAGTAATTAAAGAAAAAGAAACAAAAGAAACAAGTCAATTTCGAATAAAGGCATTAAACAAAAGCAATAAAAGAAAACAATAAAGTCACATATAACATGAAATGGTAAAAGCCTAAAGACTCCCCAACAAAGTCGCCATGCTGTCGACGCCCCCTTTTTCCCAAGGGAAATTGGGTTTATGACATTTTTGGAAAGGCAACTCTATTCCCGTTTGGGAATTGGGTTTTTGGAATTGAAGAGTCGCCACCTAATGATTATAGTGCATTAGGACACTTTAAGGAAGAGTTTGAGATGAAGAACTAGAGTTCGGGTAAGGGCTAGAAATTATCTCGAGGGGAAGGTATTAGGCACCCCTCAAGATCCACTAGTGTGGTTCCCGGCCATGTTATAATTGTGACTTCACATAATCAAGTAAGCAATTAAAGGGCTCAAATAGAAGGGGATTGACACATAATGTTGCAAGTGAATTGAAAATTTGGAGAAAAATAAAGAAAGCAGAAATTTTGAGGAAATGGTTTAAACAATTCTGAAAATAAACATAAACAAGTAAAGGGAAAGGGGGTCCTAGGTTTATAAATAATATGGATCACCCCACACAACACCCGGTAACCGTTTATACACGTGGTGTTATCGCGTGGTCATCATATCCATATCTACCCTTCCCACCCCATTAAGGTATTAAAGCGCGGAATGTCTCGTTACTTATTGCATGCTAGTACCCGTCCCAATCCTATCAGTCCCGGAGGTATTTGGACTAACTAGTCCTAATGGGAGAGGGGTTTGGGGCCTTTTGGAGAGTTTTCAAAGGACAAAATACTAAGGCGTCAATCAAAACACATAATGCAAGTAAAGGGGACAGCAAATAAGCAAGTAGGGCTCACATAAGCCTCCTAAATCAGATAAAGCCATAGAGTTTAGCATGTCTTGCACGTACTGGTTTAGTCTTAAATTAAATTAAAGCGATGAGCGGACTGATTCAACACATATTTTTAGATAGGAAAGTCTACATTAGGCTTACTCGAATGCAGTTGNATTCTTTTGACTAGCCTTTTCTTTTGCAATACATTCACTTTTATAGTGACCGGTTTTACCACATTGTGTGCAAATTATGTTCTCAGGAAGTGTGAGGTACTTGCTTTTGGGATCCCACTTAGGTGCAGGGGTCCCGTAGCCAAGTCCTCTCTTATTGCTACTATGGTGTTCATGTAGCCATGAAAGTGCATCGGAGGACCTATTCCATTTACAAGTTATGTCTAGCTCGTACTTAACCATGCTTAGATCCTCCTTAAGGACTCTTATCTGCTCATCTCTTTTGTACAACTCGTCTTTCATTTTTCCTAGGTTTTTTTTCTAAAGTGAGTTGTGTGTGATCAGCTTTCTTTTTACCAGTTCCTAATTTCAATTTTATATTTTCAGATCTAAGCTCTAGGACAGTGGTGTCAAGTTCATGAACCTGGTTCTTTAACTCAGCATTTTTACTTTCACTTTCACTAGCCCTAAGTTCTAGATTTTTGCACTTAGCTTTCAAAATCACACACTCCTTAGACAGCTGTTTGTTTTCACTGTTTAGATCCTCGGATTCATCAATAAAATCCAGGAGTAACTCAGATAGGCTTTCTTTAAACAAAAATTTAATCTTGTCTTTGAGATGAATTATACTTACCTCAGATTTCTCATTGGATTCTCCAATTGCTATAGGTGCTTGTTCATCTCCATCTTCATCCTCTGAGTCCTCATCTAAGCTTTCTCCCCAGGCAGCAACCATAGCCTTTGTTGATCCTTTGTTATTCTTGGGTTGAACTCTTTCCTTCTTCCATTCAATTTCCCATTGAGGGCAGTTTTTGATGTGGTGATCAGTCTTCCCACACTTGTAACACTCTTCATTGGTTTGTTTTTCAGGAACTCTTGGTTTGTTGTAGCTTCCACTTCTTGAAGGACCCTTTCCTCTCATTAGGTACATCTTGAAGTCCTTTGTGATCATGGTCATTTCATCCTCCTCTAGATCAGCATCTTCAGTGATTCTGAACTCCAGGCTCCTTTCCTTCTTGGGTGCATCCATCTTCATGGTTTGCCTTCTAAGTTCATAGGCAGTGAGATTTCCAATTAGCTCATCCAACTTAAGAGTGGCAATGTTCTTTGATTCCTGAATAGCAGTGATTTTGCTTTCCCAAGAGATTGGCAGAACCCTTGTCAAAATCTTCTCAACTTTGTCCTCTTCAAGAACAACCCTTCCAAGAGACTCAAGTTCATTTGTCAGTGTGGTGAACCTTGTATACATCTCTTGGATGGTTTCCCCCTCCTTCATGGTGAAATTCTCATATTGAGAATACAGCAGTGTTCCTCTGGACCTCTTCACTTGAGGTGTTCCTTCATGAGCTACTTGTAAAGTGTCCCATATCTCCTTAGCAGTGGTACAACTTTGAATCCTGCTGTACTCATCTAGACCTAGTCCACACACAAGCCATTTCTTGGCCTTGGCATTCTTTTCCCATTTCTTCAAATCTTCAGCAGTGCAGTCAACTCTTGTCTTTGGCACGTCCACTCCTTCAGCATTCTTCTTTGTAGTAGCTAGGGGACTATCAGTGACTATGTCCCAGAGTTCATAGTCCTCTCCTATGATGTGGTCTCTCATCCTGTTCTTCCACCAAGAATAGTACTGACCATTAAAGAGTGGGGGCCTAGCAGTGGATTGCCCTTCCCAGTTTCCAGGCGGTGCACTCATCTTGATCTTTTCCTAAGGTGTTAACCTCTTCAAGGATAACCCGCTCTGATACCAAATGATGTTCTAAACATCAATACCACATAAGAGGGGGGGGGGGGATGATTTGTGTGGTACCTAATTTTCGCTTATCTGAACTATAGAAGGACTTGGTTCTTCTAGGTGTTCTAACTACTGCTGTTTGCGGAATAATAAATACAAAAAATAAAGAACATAGAGATTTTTACGTGGAAAACACCTGGCTCAAAAGGTGAAAAAACCACGACCTACTACTCAGTAGGATTTTCCCAAACTTCCACTAAAATCACTGAGCCAAAACAGCATTTACAAAACTCTTTGTAAACCTAAGGATTAACTCTAATCCCGTTGTTGCAACCAGCCTCTAACTGTTGCGACAACTTCAAGTTAACTCTAACTTGAATACTCAAAGTACCTATTACAATTGCTTCTAAATAAAGCTGAAAGGTACAATATGAAAACACTACTACAATTGAACTAGAAATAAAAAAAGATACACAAAACTTTTTATGGAGCTGGTTCTTCAATCTGGTTCATGTAGCTTCATGTTTGCACACTTGCATTGTCTAAGGCTGTAAGACCTCCCATAAACTTAGTTGATTCTATCGAATTTTATGCACCTCACTCTCGATCTGATTCTAAAACACTATTCTCACCTATACTCATCCCGATAGGACTTCACATGCCTTAAAGATCACATAAATACTGATTTAACGCATCTGTCGATGCCCCCTTTTTCCCAAGGGAAATCGGGTTTACGACATATTTTGAAAGGCAACTCTATTCTCGTATGGGAATTGTGTTGTTGGAATTGAAGAGTCACCACCTAATGATTATAGTGCATTAGGACACTTTAAGGAAGAGTTTGAGATGAAGAACCAGAGTTCGGGTAAGGGCTAGAAATTATCTCGAGGGGAACGTGTTAGGCACCCCTCAAGATCCACTAGTGTGGTTCCCGGCCATGTTATAATTGTGACTTCACATAATCAAGTAAGCAATTAAGGGCTCAAATAGAAGGGGATTGACACATAATGTTGCAAGTGAATTGAAAATTTGGAGAAAAATAAAGAAAGCAGAAATTTTGAGGAAATGGTTTAAACAATTCTGAAAATAAACATAAACAAGTAAAGGGAAAGGGGGTCCTAGGTTTATAAATAATATGGATCAACCCACACAACACCCGGTAACCGTTTATACACGTGGTGTTATCGCGTGGTCATCATATCCATATCTACCCTTCCCACCCCATTAAGGTATTAAAGCGCGGAATGTCTCGTTACTTATTGCATGCTAGTACCCGTCTCAATCCTATCAGTCCCGGAGGCATTTGGACTAACTAGTCCTAATGGGAGAGGGGTTTGGGGCCTTTTGGAGAGTTTTCAAAGGACAAAATACTAAGGCGTCAATCAAAACACATAATGCAAGTAAAGGGGACATCAAATAAGCAAGTAGGGCTCACATAAGCCTCCTAAAATCAGATAAAGCCATAGAGTTTAGCATGTCTTGCACGTACTGGTTTGGTCTTAAATTAAATTAAAGCGATGCGGACTGATTCAACACATATTTTTAGATAGGAAGTCTACATTAGGCTTACTCGAATGCAGTTGTCTAAGACTGATCCAGTTGATTAGTTAAACCCCTTTTTTTTTGTCTATGTGTTGGATAGAACTACTGATTTTAAAACACAAGCCGATTTTAAAGAAAATTTCAGAGTAAACAAAAAGGGTACGTGTTTTAACAACTAAACGAGTTTCAGAATGCAGATCGGTTGGGAAATGTCTTACCAGAGTTCATGCGAGTAGGTTTAGAAAGAAAAGTCGTTTGTTTTAGTAAAATGAACACTGTTTTGAATAAGTGAGATAATTTTGGTTTCGAAATCCCTATAGGCATGCTTTCTATACGTGATACCCTTTTAAATACTAATGGAAGCCTTGTAAACCAAGATATCTACATATGCCATTTTATTATTAAACCTATCTGTTTGCCTAATGATGCTATTATATGCAGAGATGCAAACCCCTATAGGCATGGTATCTATATGCAGAATTCTTATGAGCAGGATATCTGTATAATATACAGAATTCTTATAGGCATGGTTTCTACATATGACAGTGCAGAATTCCTATGAGCATGATTTCTATATGTGAAAGTGCAGAAATCTTCTAGGCATGATTTTTATATGCAGATGCATAAACTTGTGAACATGATTTCTATGAAAGTGCAGAAATTCAGAAGCAAACCCTATAGGCAGGATGTCTATATGTTTAGTTGCAAAAATCGAATGTTAAATCCTATAGAAATATTTTCTACGTGTGAAGTTGCACAAATCAGAAATAAAATCCTATAGGCATATTTTCTACCCTTTGTGCATAAAAGTAAACCCCTCCCTTTTTTCACTAAATCCCCATGAGTTTATACAATTTATTACAGACTAATAGAACAAAACTGAAATTAAAAGTACATCAGAAGCTATTAGCTACATCCGAGCAGCCTAATTCAAACTTAGTGTCTAATAATATGAGATTGAACCACTTCCGAGATCAGATTTACAAGGCCTTCTCTAGGGTGTTTCAGAGATCCAAGAGGTTTCAGGAACCCCAGGCAGTGCTTACACCCAAGATATTAATCAGAATGAGTTATAGTGCAATGTGGAAGAGCCAACCCTCAAGTGTCCAAGTTCAGAGGGAGCTCAGGGGTCCCAAGGCAAGGCTCACAAGAGAGGGACAAAACTTAAATTCTAAGAATGAGTGCAAGTGCCATAGAGAGGGGGGTAGGGAATGCCAAAGCAGGCTGGTGGTCATACCCAACCATGAGGTAGGCTGGCACACCCCTGACCAAACCTGTTGGCCAGACATTGGAGAGTAAGGACCTATTGAAGGTCAAGCCATGGCCTGGGCAGTAATTAGAATGCTGTCAGGCCAAAGCTTTAACTCAACACACATAATAAGGGAATGAGGTTAGGAAATTGAAAGAGCTTAGGACCCAAAGGGTGCAGTTCATGTCCATGGACAATAACTTCAGCTATATTGCCATGTTTTTGAACCATAGCTCAAAACACATAAGGGGATATAGGAATGGGATTCATTACAAGAAAGGGCAGAACACATTACACAAAGATTAAATACTTCAGACATTAAAGTGAACATGGACATAAGAACCGGTAAGTAAACACATGGGTTGGGGCTAGAATTAAAACTAGGACATACCAGTTTCAAAAAGCAAAGAGAGCAGAAATCTTGTAGCGGGCCACAATACAAATAGCAAGAGTATACTTATGAGTGTGAGTCTGAGTTCAGAAAAAGACTCGAGTGTTGGTCGTGTGTGTGTGTTAAGAAAGGAGCAGGTATTTATAGTTTGAAATCAGGCAGGGAACAAAGGTAAGAAAATAATCATGTATCAATTAGAATCAATCAGTAGCAGAAAATCCTTTGATTGAGGAGTTCAAATTTGAACGGTAAAGGGCAGAAATTATTTAAGGAAGGAGATCAAGTAAACATATTGTGCATAGCATACAAATAAGGGGTAAATACATAGGGGTTTTAATTAAGGAAAGAAAATTTGAAACACACGGTTAAGTAAATAAGGCAAAAACAAAGTAAATCAATTAGTACATAGTAAATCAGGGAATCAGGGATTCAAAATCACTAATGAACCAAGTCAGAAATAAGGGAATCGAAAGGTTAAAGAGAGTTTTCAAATAAAACAAGGAAAGAATCAATCATGCTTACACAAGGAAGTCTGAAATCAGTCCCAAAATTCTAGAGGGACAACCAGTGTATATAAAGAATGCACAACATCGGGCGTGTGAGGTTAAATCATGACAAAGAGAAACAATAATGCTAGCGAAACATGATAGTCGTATAGGCTAATCAGAAGCATGCTAAAGAGTCAAGTAAACAGGGTCTCATAGATTTTAGCAAAAAGTCAGAACCACATGGAGAAACAAAGTTGAAACAAAGATGAAACAACTTCAGGAACTCAGAGATTAGGGTTTTGAAACCAAGCAAGTTTAGAGATGAGAAGCACACAAAGCACGTAACAAGTGGCCTCAAACTCGAATGAAACCCCCAAATTCTAGGGTTTTTACCATTAATCGAGTCTAGAGACGAAAACAAGCAAGTCAGGCAAAAGAATACTAACGAAATAAGTTCAGAAAACTCAAAGGGACTGAGACCTTAAACATGTATTTCCCAGAAAACTTCATGAAAACATAATAAAAGAAAAATCGTGCAAAATACAGTAGGGGAAGTCATAAGAGCAAGATAGAAGAAAACACAGCAGAAGAAAACACATAAGAATCACAGTAGAGCATGTAAAATCAGAGAAACCCTAAATCGGAGAAGATGAAAGGTTTGAAAGCAAACTTTTGAAAGAAACTTTGAGAAATCGTTTGAAAACCTTAAAATAAACATAGATCTAGAACAGATCTAGAGGAATCAGGAGAACCTCGAAAGGCTAGGGTTCCAGAAGAACCCTAGAAGCGAGAACGCCTGGAAATGTCACGATCTAAGCTAGAGAGTATCACAATCAGGCTCAAAAGACCAAGTGCCACCGGAGCGAAGCCGCAGATGGCCGGGATCTTCGAATCGATGAAGGTCTGAGCAAGGACCTTCGAGGTCTGGCCTCGAACCTTCAGGTATCAAGCATGTGAGAGCAGTAAGGGGTGAGAATAGGTCATCCATGGTTAGAACAGCCATTGATTTCGGTGGATTTGGGGTTGGAAGTGGTGGAGATAGAGATGGCGGCTAGGGTTTCTGAGAGTGGTTGAGAGAGTTTGAGAGAATGGGAGGGTTCAGAGGCGGCTGGTAGGTGAAAATGATTTAGGTTTAGGGGGTGTTGGTAAATTAAAAAAGGAAAGGAGAACGTGAGCCGTTAATCTGTTAGATCAACGGCTGGGATTAAAAGGGGAGCCGGGCGGGTCATTTTAGACGGGCTGTGGGTCGGGTAGTTTTAGGAATTGGGCCGGGCAATTTGAAATTGAAATTGGGTTGGATCATGGGTGCCAAATCTGGCCAAAATTGAAACAAAAACAGGCTAACATCTAAATAGCCATTTTCCCTTATTTATTTTATAAAAAATTGTAAAATATTTTCTGGAAACAAATTAAAGGTACGAAATTAATTAATAATATATAGATATTAGATTAAAAATACCTGAGCCAATTTTGTAATTATAAACGCAATTAAATCTTAAAATAGGCTAATATTGCAATTATATGCAATTTAGCTTTTAAAAATACTAAATAAAATTGTAAAAAATGTACAAAAATTACGTTTGCTATATTTCAGTATAAATATAAAATCCTAATAGTTAAATTACCAAAAATTAATAATTTTTAAAATAATCATTGGGCTTTTATGGAGGAAAAGGAAATAAATCAGTTTAAAACCTCAAGAATTATGGGAAAAAATAGTAAAATGCTTGGATATACTTATATATGCGTATATATACTATTTCAAAGATATTTTGCATATATAAAAAAATACAGGAAAAAATTGGGTATCAACAGCATCTACACCTAATCTGAATTTACGGAGTATTACACTATGGTTCGCGCCGGTCAACCCTCGATAGTGTACACACTATTCTGGATCGAGCTGTATGACCTCGAGTTAAATTGTGCGTAATAATGCTCGGAGTCCGAGTTCACTTGATATTACTTTTATGACTTGAGAAATTATTATTTACTTGATGGCTCGTATTTGTTGAAGTTAGTATGTTTTAGTTGGATATCGTAATTGACATCTAGTTAAAGAATCATTTATTTATTGTCCATTATTGCATTATTATTGATGTATTCTATGCCTATTTAGAATTTCTGTACTTTATTTATTGGCCCATAGTAAGTGTCGATGTCGATCCATCGTTACTACTTCTTCGAGGTTAGACTAGTTACTTACTGGGTACATGTTGTTTATATACTCATGTTACACTTCTGCACTAATCGTACAGGATTTTAGACAGGTTCATCTAGCGGTCATCCAAGCGCGTACCCCTTACCCCGAGGCTTAGTAGTGAGCTGCTCTTTGTGCCCGTCCTGCAGCGCCTATAGTCTCTCTTTTGTATTTATTTTTCTGTCTATCTTACTTCAGACAATAGTATAGGAGATTTTTGTATATTCTACTAGTTACTCATACACTTGTGACACCGGATTTTGGGATTAGTTGTCACGACCCAAGTTCTCCCTCCGTGAACTGTCGTGATGGCACCTAGTCTCTACGACTAGGTAAGCCTAACAATTTGCGGAATGAAACAAAGATATGAAAACTACAATTTAACAGGTAAATATAAATAAGAAGTTTAAAATGTCGCTCAGCATATACGATAAAACACTCTCGAACTGAACATAAGCACTCCCAAAACCCGAAATCTCATGAATCACAAGCTACAAAAGTACATAGTATTTCTAACCCTAAAAATCTATCAACAAGGAAAATACAGGAAGTCTATAACTGAAGGAGGAACAGAGAGGGACTTCTAGGTCTGTGGACGCGGCAGATATACCTCGAAGTCTCTAAGATCGCCTTGCCTCACTGGAAGTATGGCTGAGAAGAAGTACCTGGATCTGCACATGAAAAACATGTGCAGGAAAGGGCATGAGTACGCGACAGCGGTACCCAGTAAGTGCCAAGCCTAACCCCGGTCGAGTAGTGACGAGATCAGGTCAGGGTCCTACTGATACATACTAACAGTCAATGAAAATGAAATCAAAGGAAAGTAATAACTCAGTACACAGAGAAAGCAATAGGGGATGTCCCGGGATACCTGATAACTAGGGATTATAGTCTATTTTATGCTCCTTTTTCCTTATGTTTTAGATTAAAAGTATGTACAAGTATTCCCGAAAGCTAACTTATTGTGCTTGTTTGCAGTGTTTGGTCAAAAAGAGACAAGGAAGTCATAACTAGCTCAAAAAGGAGTGAAACCTGCACAAGTTCAAAAGCTGGGTCAAAAGAGCGCTGACAACGAAGAAACAACCGCGGACGCGGAGGGTCCACCGCTGAGGCGGTCTTGATCTCGCGGTCCACAATGGCAAGGTTCAGAGAGCTGTAATTTTGGGCTCAACAAGTCACCGTTGTCCGCGGTGAAATTGCACGGCCGCGATCATTTTATTGCCCTCAGCCGAAGCCTGATCTAGAGAACCAAAAGTGAAGCTAAAAGTTGAAGACTGCGGTCCGCGCTTGATTTTGCGCGGCCGCGGTAGTCATACCGCTGCAGCGGTCCATTTTCGCTGTAAGCGGTACCTCCATAGGGGCATTTTTGTCCGAAAAATTTAGTTGTGTATAAATACTTCTTTTTTCAATTTTTTGGTCATCTGTTGTTTGGTAGAGCACGTGAGCAGCCGTTTTTAGCCTTTTTGAGTAATTTTAGAATATCTTTAACAATTAATCTTAGATTTTAATCTTGTATTTACTTTTTATGGGTTATATTTCATCTAAAACTTTGATTTCCTCTTTTATTATGAGCAGCTAGACCCATTAGCTAGGGTTGTGGCTCAACCCTAGTATGGGTATTTAATGGGTCTTCTATTTTAGGGCTTAAATGTTTATGGTTGAATGATATTTGGTCTGATTTGTGCTTTAAATGTTGAATTGGTGGTTGCAAACACTAATTTGTGCCTTTTTGACTTAGGCTCTTCTTGAGAAAGAGAGTCCAAGTTTAGGAAATTCAAGCCAATAAGGAATTGGGGTGCATTCAATCTCATTCAAGAGATTGATAGCCCCAATTAAAGAGTTAAACCTAGAGATTGTAATACCCAAATTGAGCCAATCTTACTTGCACTGTTTGAACACCCAATTGGGCTTGAGAAAGCCAATTAGGGCAAAGTCACTCAAACTACCGAGAGGTATAGAGTGAGTAGTTACGTGCAATGGCTATATCATGATCTCAATTATTACAAATTTGCCCTAAGTTTTAGATCCCGTTAGATAGTCACCTAGGAGTAAGTCACATCCCTATTGCCTTTCTACCAATTAAGAAAACCCTATACAAAAGCATACTTAGCTTATTTTCCTGCATCATTAGTATTAAAATAGAATAGTGAACAAACCAAGAATGATTGGAAGTGCAATTAAGAACATCGCATATTGCTAGATTAGATAGGAACCCAATTCCAAACCTTTCTTAGCTCTCTATGGATTCGATCCCGACCTTACAGGTAAAAGCTGCATCGACCGCTCTTGCCACTCTATAGTGGTGTAGCGTTGGCTCCGATCAACTTTTCGCGCCGTTGCCGGGGAGCTAAACGATTTTGGCTATCTATCTAGCTAGTTATGTGTCTTATTTTTCTTTCCTTCTGTTTTACTAATTTATGTGAGTTAATCAATTCAGGTACAACATGGAAATCAATGATCCTATTGGAAATGTTCCGGGGGAGGAGGTTTTTGATAATGGTGAAGATGAGGTGCCTCTAGTACCTCAAGGTCAAAGAAGAGGCCGCCAGGCCAATGACAACATTTCGGAACCTCCCCCGCCTCCTCCAAGAGTCACTCCTCGGGTGCTTCCAAATGAGGGCTAAGCAAGTGCAATTGTCCCACCCCGGATCCGGGCGGGCAATTTTCAAATTACATATGTGATGTTGACTTTATTGGAGCAGCGAGGGTACTTCACAGGCGCTCCCCATCAGAATGCATATAAACATCTTAAGATTGAGAATGTTCCCTTTCTCACTTTGAGGGAAAGCATTGGACTGGCTCGAAAGACTTCCCAACCATTCCATCATACATGGGATGAGTTGGCGGACAAGTTTATAGCTAAATTTTTCTCGCCGGGGCATATGGCGACTTTGAGAGATGAGATTTTGGTCTTTGATCACGCCCAACTATGCCTTATAAAAAGGACTAAGCGGTCGCTACAAATATATAATCCGGTTCAGTCCGGAGTCGAATCCTACAGGGAACTAACCTATTTACTACAACTTTTAACATTGCAAATGAATAGCTCAAACAATCCACGGATGCAAGATTTTTAATGGATAATGAGTAGAATTTAGTTAACTAAGGAAAAATAATAATAAAACTAGCAATAATCAAGAATAGAGTTGAATTCAATGGTAAAATGGTCTAGAGTTATTGATTTTCCCAATTGTCGGATTAATTCCTGACACGTTAGCTATAATCTCTCCGTACTACTCTATAAGAAATATGAGTTCCGGGTTACCGCAATTATCTCTCCATCAATTACGATAATTTACTAGAAGCATTCTCTCGAATTACTCTAGTTAACAATTTATGCAACTCAGAATTATCCCACCAAAGCTTTGTTATCTCTAACCCTGCTTTTAAATTCATGTAATTAATCTCTTAACTTACCCAAAAGTGGTGTTGTTCAACAACAATCTAACCCAGTGTTCTTTCTCAATCAACACAAGGTAACTAGACACGATTAATCAAGGGCCCTTTCAATTAATCACAGGAAAACACATAGTTGAACAATTATAGAGTAAGAAACGGCTTAATTATATCAAAACGTAATCAAGACTTCATCAAACAATTGGTTCCATCAACCCTAGATTAGAGGTTTAGCTACGCATAATCATTTTCACAATCATAATGATATAATTCATTTCAATGATAAAAACAAGAAGAAGAAAGGTAAAAACTCTATGCCGAATCTTTCGCCTTGCTTCTTGCCTGTTCTTGCCTTCAAAAAACACTTCAAAAACCTCGATATGCTCTATTTGGGCGAGCTAGGCTTCTTATAGGTCAAGGAGAGTCATCCTGGAAATTACACAATTGACCTTGCAATGTTTGGCTCCGAGCACCCCGTCCGCGGCTGCGGATTGACCGCGGATTCTGCATATGTTCTGTCTGTGGCCGTGGATTGACCACGGACCTGGGCGCGGATTTCATCCTTGCTTTTTCTTCTCTTTTTCGATCGTGTTATCCTCTGATTGGCCTTCCATGCTCCATATTGACTCCAAAACACTCTTTTAGCTTTCTCATAGCTCGGAGTGGCTCCTGCAAAGCAACAAATGCGTAATTAGAGCATTTTTTTTTATCTTTTACAATCAATCATAGGTAAAGTGAGGTTAAATTATAGTGTAAATATTAGCTAACTTGCATGATTATCATCTATTATCAGCCTTCAAACAAGAACCTAATGAACCACTTCATGAAATCTGGGAAAGATATTGGACAATGGTGAAAGAATGTCCGAACAATGACATGACCGAAGCAATGATCCAGCAGACTTTCTACCGTGGCATTAACACAACCAATCAATGTGTGGTGAACCAGCTAGCAGGGGCAAATTCTATGAACACACCTTATGCTGAGGCGTGTGAGATTTTGGATGAGATGGCAGATACTTCCTCAGCTTGGCAAAGTCGAGCTAATGTGCCACAGGGTGATCCCACAGTCATTCACTTGCACAAAGAGCTCCACGACCATGGTCAAGCAATAGCGGAGTTAACTACAACAATGAACCAATTGGCAAAAGCTCAATTGCAGCAAGTTCAAGCGCCACGACAAGTAAATGCTATGGAAGGTGTCAATATATTGGCCAACAAGAGGCGACAAAGAGGTCAACAAGGTCAAGGTAGCCCGGATCAATTTAAGCAAGGTAATGGTGGTTTCAACCAAGGTCATGGGTATGATGAGCAAAGTGAAGAAGTGCAATACGTGAACAATTATCAAGGACAAAGGGACAATGCTCCTAACCAAAAGCAACAGTGGAGATCCCAAGGAAATTGGGGAAATCAAAACCAACAAGGAAATGGCAACTGGGGGAGTAACAATCAGAATTGGGGAAACCAGAACAACCAGGGCAACTAGAATGGCAACAACAACAACTGGGGAGGAAACAATAACCAAGGGGGTTAGAATAATGGCAATCAAGGGAATCAGGGGCAAGGCTTTCAAAGGCCTCCGATGTATCAACAACTAATGGTGTCAATCACAAGGTTTCTACCCCTTACTATCCTCAGGATAGTGGGCAAGTTGAGCTCCAACAGGGAGATTAAGAGCATATTGTCAAAGACGCATATTGTCAAAGACGGTTAATACAAATATGACTGTTTGGTCAAAGAAACTGGATGATGCTTTATGGACTTATAGGACTGCTTACAAGACTCCGATTGGTATGTCTCCGTACCGGTTGGAGTTCGGGAAAGCTTGCCATCTCCCGGTTGAGTTAGAACACAAGACCATGTGGGCTTTGAGAAAGTTAAATCTTGAATAGGATGTTGCAGCAAATCTCCGGGTGGAGCAACTCAATGAGCTTGATGAGTTCCGATTTCATGCCTACTCCAGTGCTTCCTTGTATAAGGACAAGATGAAGTACTTACATGACAAGTATGCTCGTGGCAAGGAATTCAAAGCGGGTGACTTGGTTCTCTTATTTAACTCCCGGTTACGACTGTTTCCGGGAAAACTCGAGTCAAAATGGAGTGGACCTTTTGAGGTGGTGCTTGTGACTCCGTTTGGTGCTCTTTATTTAAAAAACAAAAATGGTGAAATCTTCAGAGTTAATAGGCATAGAGTGAAGCACTATCTTGGGAAGTTTGATGACATCCATGTGGTGGCAATGATCTATCTCAAGTGATTAATGGTAACTTGCATCGTGCCGCGATGTTAAATCAGGCGCTTCTTGGGAGGCAACCCATGTGTTAACTAACTGGTTGTGAGATATGTGTAGGAATGTCTGATGCAGTGCAGGACTAAGCTGGAAAAATTTGGCAACTCTCTGAAGTTGGACCGCTGACAGCAGTCCAGTGTTTCGCTGTCAGTGGTGGTCTTATCGCGGGGGCGGAAACTAGTGGCGGACGCGGTAGTGAAAGGTCCAAAATGAGACTTCTCTGAAGTTTCAACTACGTCCGCGGTGCATTTTTTGCGGTCCGCGGTGCTCAACCGCGGCCGCGTAACATTTACCGCTTTCAGCAGTAGTTTTAATACAGCTGGTCTTCAGTTCTTCACAAGCGCGAACCGCGGTGATTTACCGCGGCCGTGCTAGGCAAGTTTAGTGGGCCCCAGGGTATTTTCTATAAATAGAACCTCATGAATCCTTTTACCCTTTTCGCGTATTTGACTTTCAACCTAAAATTTTCACTATTCACTCTACGCCCTAATCTGCACGAACACAATTACAGTTCATTTTTCACCATTCATCTCACATATGGTAATTTCACTCATTCATTAGTCTTTAATTTTGTTCTTGCTTTCCTTTTATTTGTTAGTTTTTGCTTCTTCTTTCTCTTTTTCTTTTAAGTTTAACCTAGGGCTTCTTAATGTTAATTAGATTAGGCTTAAAATAGTTAGGAGTTATTAATGAATACCTAGTGGGGTTTAAAATATAGAGGAGATTGCTAAATGCATGAACATCTGAAACCCTAGGTTTGCTGAGCTCGATTTTGACTTCCGCGGCTGCGGAAGTTTTTCCGCGGATAGCGGTAGTTAGGTTCAGAGAAGCAAAATTGGGTCTGCGATCGTGATTGATTTTCTGCGGACAGTGGTGCAACTACAGTGGCCGCACTCAACTTACCGCGCTCAGCGGTGCAATAGAATCAGAGGGTGGGTAGTCTGATCCCTTCACCTCCGCGACTGCGATGCATTTTCCGCGGTCCGCGGTGCAGCCTCCGGGGTCGCGCTTCTTTTTTCGAGGTCTGCGGTCTGCAATTTTGTTCAAGCACTGTCAATCATTCTTCTGCTTTTCAGCACTGCTTCTTCTAGCATTAGTACTAACAATTTTCCACTAATTATGTTTGCAGACAATAGTTAAATCTAGAGGTGGCGGTAAGAAACAAAAAGGGAAAGCAGAGTCCTCCCGGGGTAGGGGACGAGGAAAAATCAAATTGACCCCAGCAATACGGAAATCAATCGGACAAATGAGGAAAAACATTCGAGCTACAGATAGAGTTACTTCCCACTCAGAGGGGAGTGAGTATGCTCCCTCCTGGGAGGCCTCAGAGGGTGACTCGGTACCCACACATGTACCCGATTTCCCGGGGAGATTGAGACTGATAGATGAGCCTACACCCCCAGCCTCTCCTACTTCTCCTGTTTCTTCTGAGTCGTCTGATGGCTCAGCGGAGAGTAGTGAGTCCTCAGCTTCAGCCTCAACTACAGCTTCGTCACCTGGACAGGACCCCATAGATGTTGATGCTACGGTACCGAATGATGGGAGAGGGGGGATACCCAGATTGGAGGTTTGGAGAGGACAAGAAACCCAGAGGTTTGGCAACGGAGGTTTGTGAGTGAGCTGGCATCTCACAAATTGAGGGAGTGGTGGCCTCAAAAGTCACTCATCCATGAGCGCCAGTTCAACAAGCGGGATCTTCTGCCTCACAACCCCAATGTGAAGCAACACTTTACCGACAGAGTGGGATGGGACTACTTCACCAGCAAGTTGTCGGATGCTAACGAGCACTTAGTCAAGGAATTCTACGCGAATGCCTCCCGCATCAAAAGGAGCACAAAAGTGACTAAGGTGCGGAACCTGAAGGTAAATTTTTGATGGGAAGAGAATCAATGATTACCTGGGATTCAATGATTAAAATGAGTCACTGTACTTAGAGAAGGTGGCGATGGATGAGGCAGCTCGCCCGTGGTTGGCATCACTTCTAGCTCTCCCGGATACTACTCCAGCATGGTTGACAGCAGGGGTTCCTATCTTGAGGAACACCCTAAACTTTGAGGCAAAGGGTTGGGAGACCTTTGTGTGCAGCAGACTAGACCCCACTACTCACGAAAACACTATGCCGGTTTCTCGGGCGATTGTAGTGGCGTCTATCATGCCGGGGTTCCCAATCAATGTCGGGAATATCATGTCTAGGGTGATCACCAGAGTGGTCAACGAGGGTGATAGATCTTACCCCTTTCAAAACTTCCTCACCATGTACTTAGAGGATCAGGAGGTAGAGAAAAGAGATTTCGATATCAAGGTGAAGCCCAAGAAACCCTTCTCATGGTACAGTCTTCAGGGTCCCGGCAACCCCAAATCCAAGGGATCCAAGGGCACAACTACTACTTCTACTGGTCAGTCTGAAGAGCCAGCAGTGGTAGTCACTACTTCACAGCCTCCCACTGCCATACCGGATCCTGCTTCCGGACCATCTACTTCCATGCCGTCCTCGGTGCCCTCCTCCTCAGCATACCCATTGACTGCTCACAGGTTGAACCAAACACTCTCCAGCATCAATAATTGGATGCAGGCAGCAACTTCTAAGTTGTTTGTGCTATCCAGTTCAGTGGCTGCCCAGTCAGTCCCCGCACAGCCTCAGGTGTCAGCTTCAGTGGAGGAGTCCCTCAAGGATCTTCTGGCAAACCAGAAGAAGCTCCCGAAAAACCAAAAGCTTATCATGGAAGTTCTTGTAGTTCAAGGAAAATCAATTCACAAGCTGAGCGAGCAGAAAAAGAAGCTGAAAAAGACTCGGGCCTCAAAAGAGTCGGTGAAGCAATTGAGGGGAGAGGTGGAGAAGATGAAGTCAGCTGGCGGCTTACCCTTGGAGCTTTTATTGGCGGATCTAGTACAAGCAGCTCGGGCAGAGCAGGTTCAGGAGCAGGAGACTCAGGGTGTGCCCAAGAGGAGGAGAGTGATGCCCCAGGTTGACGATCTGGAGATTCAGCTGGAGGAACCAGAGGGAGGTACCCCGGGCACCCAGCCACAGGACCCCATGCAGCCACAGGACCCCGTGCCAAGTGATCCAGGCACCCAGCCATAGGACCCCATGTAGACAGAGGACCCATAGGGAGTTGTCTTTGCTCTCTAACCCTCTCTTTTTGATCTTATTTTTGGTTATTTAGCATTGAGGACAATGCTACCTTTCATTTGAGGGGGTGGTCCTATTTTGATTTGTGATACTGGGATGTAAATATAACACTTACTTTTCCTTTACTGTTATTTTTTCACTTTTGGTATGTATATAAATTTACCATTTATTTTATTTAATTTTCGTTATTTTTCAATTTTGGTATGTATATAAAGTTACATTTTCATGTTTATATTCATTCCCTCTTATGTATATTCGTCTAAATCCCCTATTGTACATATTTAGTTAATTTCGGCATTTTACTTCATAACTTCTTTTGCAACTTTCCTTAATAGCATAGCTTCTTATTTCATTTAGTAGCCTCTTTTTCGGTTCGTAGCTTCTTATTTTACAAGTTTTTGATATCAATAAGCCTTTGGTTTTCTTAATGCCACGGTACTTTTCAAAGGTGGAGTTTGTGTGAACCGGGTGGCTCTTCATGATGATGGATGGCATGACAACCTTCTTAAGGGTTTGAGTCTGTTTTATTTTCATTTTTGGTGTAAACAGTAGCTAGTGAGTAATAGTGCCTCAGGCAAAGCTCCACTTGGGCCTACACATTTACCTTTGACCTTATGGTTAGAAACAAATTAGTGTGTATGGGATGTGATAGTTGTGACCTTGAGACTCTTGTGTTGACTAAACAATCATCAAGTGGTTTTTTGGAACCATTTGCGTTGCTCAAATCTTAGCTAAGGTTGTTGTGGGCCCTCGACTCTGTCTCTTTAGCAATCCTATAGCTTGTGTGGTGAGGTGTTGATTTGCAAGTCCAAGTCCCGTGCCAATGAGTCTAGAACTTGCCCTGAATGTTTGTTGAGGAAAAATCCTAAGTGTAGCTCGACTTGAGAAGTGATTATAGGCTCTCCTTGATCCTATTTGAGACTTGAAAACATCCATAGCCCACCAATGATGATATACCTAGTCAACCCTGTTGAGCCATAGCCCTTATTCTTTCAAAAACCATGATACAAGCCTTTATCCATTCTAAAATGATCCTCTCTTGGCACCCGATCTTTTCTTAGCACAAGGTAAAAACATAAGTTTGGGGGGGAGAGACGAGGAATGCAAAAGTGATAAAAGGTACAAAAAGGAAGAAAAGGGAAGTAAAAAAGAAAGAAAAGCCAAAAAGTCAAAAAGAAAGAGAACAAGGAAGAAGAGATGAAGGGAGTCAATAAAAGCAAAAATGAAAGGCTTGGAAAGACTAGAAAGGAGAAAAAGGATTGACATGAACAAGAAAGAGTGACAGTGTGTCTCTCTAACCCCTAAGAAAGAAGTAAATGACTCAAAGAGTCAAGAAAATGTGAGCCAAAATAAAGCAAATGAAGTTCTTAAGGAAAGATGAAACCTTCATAGACAAATATATCCTACCTTGAACCAAAATCCTTCATTACATTCCCGCAAAAGCCCTATATGATCTTGGGTTGAGTGAGCTTACATTAGTGGTGACTCACATAAGGGGCAAGCTTATGGTACTTAGAGCCGGACTTGTGACCTTCCTTTGAGAGAGATGAGTGTGTTTTCCACAATCCTCGTTCGGAGAGCTACAATCTAAAAGTGAGTTTTGCTTATGGAGAGTTGACGGGCATGAGTTTGGGTTCCACAACGACCAATGTAATAGAAAGAGTTTCCTTGATGAGTTGAGTCAACTCTTGATGCTTTTGTGTCGCACTAAAACCATGGTGCTTAAAAAGGTCGAGTGTTATTAATGATGCATTTGAGTTGAGGGTAATTGTTAGTCCCAATGATGCTAGATGAGGTCACTTTAGGACAGCTGGATTTTCCTTTCTTTTATCTTGAGGAGGTGGGAATTAGTTTGTTTGCTTGAGGACAAGCAAAAACTTAAGTTTGGGAGAGTTGATAACTAGGGATTATAGTCTATTTTATGCTCCTTTTTGCTTAAGTTTTGGATTAAAAGTATGTACAAGTATTCCTGAAAGCTAACTTATTGTGCTTTTTGTAGTGTTTGGTCAAAAAGAGACAAGGAAGTCATAACCAGCTCAAAAAGGAGTAAAACCTGCACAAGTTCAAAAGCTGGGTCAAAAGAGCGCTGACAGCAAAGAAACAACCGCGGACGCGGAGGGTCCACCACTAAGGCGGTTTTAATCTTGGGTCAGCGGTGGCAAGGTTCAGAGAGTTGTAATTTTGGGCTTAATGAGTCACCGCTGTCCGCGGTGAAATTGCGCGGCAGCGGTGGCTTTAGTGTGGCCGCGGTCATTTTATCGCCCTAAGCGGAAGCCATATTCAGAGAACCAAATGTGAAGCTAAAAGTTGAAGACCGTGGTCCGCGCTTGATTTTGCGCGGCCGCGGTAGTCATACCGCTGCAGCGGTCCATTTTCCGCTATCAAAGGTACCTCCATAGGGGCATTTTTGTTCGAAAAATTTAGCTGTGTATAAATACTTCTTTTTCAGATTTTTAGGTCATCTGTTGTTTGGTAGAGCACGTGAATAGCCGTTTTTTGCCTTTTTGAGTAATTTTAGAATATCTTTAACAATTAATCTTTGATTTTAATCTTGTATTTACTTTTTGTGGCTCAACCTTAGTGTGGGTATTTATTGGGTCTTCTATTTTAGGGCTTAAATATTTATGGGTGAATGATATTGGTCTGATTTGTGCTTTAAATGTTGATTTGGTGGTTGCAAACATTAATTTGTGCCTTTTTTACGTAGGCTCTTCTTGAGAAAGAGAGTCTTAGTTTAGGAAATTCAGGACAACAAGGAATTGGGGTGCATTCAATCTCATTTAAGAGATTGATAACCCCAATTAAAGGGTTAAACCCAGAGATAATAATACCCGACTTGATCCAATCTTGCTTGCACTGTTTGAACACCCAATTGGGCTTGAGAAAGCCAATTAGGGCAAAGTCACTCAAATTACCGAGAGGTAATGCAATTGCTATATCATGATCTCAATTATAACAAATTTGCCCTAAGTTTTAGATCCCGTTAGATACTAACCTAGGAGTAAGTCACATCCCTAGTGCCTTTCTACCAATTAAGAAAACCCTATACAAAAATAGCATACTTAGCTTATTTTCCTGCATCATTAGTATTAAAATAGAATAGTGAACAAGCAAAGAATGATTGAAAGTGCAATTAAGAACATCGCATATTTCTAGATTAGATAGGAACCCAATTCCAAACCTTTCTTAGCTCTCTGTGGATTTGATCCCGACCTTTCGGGTAAAAGCTGCATCGACCGCTCTTGCCACTCTATAGTGGTGTAGGGTTGGCTCCGATCAATACCGTCCCGTAGTTCTAAATGTAAATGTACAGAGGATCTCCCGGGATACCGTCCCGTAGTCCAAATCGTAAATGTGCAGGGGGATCTCCCGTAATACCGTTCCGTAGTCCTAAAGTAAATATCCAGTATAGGGGGATCTCCCGGGATACCGTCCCATAGTCCCAAACGTAAACATGCAGGGGGATCTCCCGGAATATCATTTCGTAGTCCCAAAGTAAATACACAATAGTTTCAACAAGGAAAATCTACAGTTCTAATCAAGTTCATATCAAAGAAGACAGGAAATTCTTACTCTAAACATGCTACGAGAATCCAGGTAGGCAGTTAAAGCAGATAAGACAGTTAAGGCACGTAAGCATGCTTTCCTAAGCTAAACAGGAGGCTACATATACTGGTATTGCTAAATTAAGGGAAAACATAGATATTTACTTAATGAAAACGGGGTATTTCAAAAATTAGCACGTGTACGCACTCGTCACCTCACGTACACGACATTCATATAACAACAGTACCAAAAGCCTAAGGGGAGTTCCCCCACACAAGGTTAGGCAAGCCACTTACCTCGAACCAAGCACAAAATCAATCCGAAATCACGCTCTTGCCACGAGTATCCAACTCCGAGTGGCCCAAACCAAATCAAATCAATTACAATACATAAATATAGCTACAAGAAACCAATTTAGCTAATGAATTTAAAGCTAAGGCAAGAAAATAGGAAAACGCCCAAAAATCCTCCCTGGGCCCACGTCTCGAAATTGGGTAAAAGTCACAAATTATGAACACCCATTCACTCACGAGTTCACTCGTACAAAATTCCAAATCCGATGTCATATTCCCATTCAAACCATAAATTTTCAATTGGGGAACTTTTTCCCCCATTTCCAAACTTCCACCCTCAAATTCCTTAATTAGATGAGGAAAACAACAATAGATTAATGTATTATGATCAAATTAGAGTTAGAATTCGTTACCCAATAGTTCTCCTTCAGAATCCCTCAAGAAATCGCCTCCCACTGAGCTCCAAATCAAATCTTGTGTTATGAAATTTCGAACCCTCGAAATCATCTTTTCTGCCCAGCGATTTCCGTATCTGCGCTCATGGGGCCGCATATGCGGTCCCGCACCTGCGGAAGAATCATCAGAGGTGCGAAGGTCACTTATCCGGGATGGGGCCGCATCTGCGGTTCCAGATGACCAAGCCAAATTCCGCATCTGCGGCTCCGCACCTGCGGTCCCACATCCACAGGTGCGATTATATCAGGTGTAGCAAATCTTAAGCAATGCCTAAGTTTCAAACCAAATCCGTTAAGCGTTGGAAACTCACCCGAGGCCCCTGGGACCTCAACCAAACATACCAACCAATCCTAAAACATCATACAAACTTAGTAGAGCCCTCCAATCACATCAAACAACACTAAAAACACGACTCACCCACCAATCCAAACTTAATGAACTTGAAATCTCAAGATTCTACAACCGATGCCGAAACCAACCAAACAATGTCCGATTAACCCCAAATTTTGTACACAAGTTATATTCAACACTACGGACCTATTCCAACTTCCGGAATCGGACTCCGACCCCGATATCAAAATTTCACTATTGGCCCGAAACTCCAAAAATTCAACTTTTGCCATTTCAAGCCTAAATAAGCTACGGACCTCCAAAACACAATTCGGACATGCCCCTAAGACCAAAATACCCAACGAAGTAACAAAATTGACGGAATTCCATTTCGGATCCGTCTTCACACTGTTCTAACTACGGACCAAATTCTAAGACTTAAACTCTCATTTAGGGACTAAGTTTCCACAAAGCACTCCGAAACTCAAGATGAGCCATCCCGGCAAATCACATTAACAGAAAATGACACGGGGAAAACAGTTAATAGGGGATCAAGGTGTTAATTATCAAAACGACCGGCCAGGACGTTACATCCTCCCCCTCTTAAAACATTCGTTTGTCCTCGAACGAGCATACAGACATACCTGAAGTGGGGAAAAGACGAGGATAAGGACTGCGCATATCCTGCTCGGTCTCCCAAGTTGCCTCCTCAACCGGCTGACCCCGCCACTGAACCTTTCCCGATGCAATGCTCTTTGACCCCAGCATTCGAACCTGCCTATCCAATACAGCCACTGGTTCCTCAACATAAGATAGATCCTTGTCCAAATGGACTGAACTGAAATCCAGCACGTGAGAAGGACCACCGTGATATCTCCAGAGCATCGAAACATGGAATACCGGATGAACTCTTGCCAAGCTGGGAGGTAAGGCAAGCTCATAAGCAACCTCCCCAACGCCGCAACACCTGAAAGGGGCCAATAAACCTTAGGCTCAATTTGCCCTTCTTTCCAAATCTCATAACGCCCTTCATAGGTGAAACCCGAAGCAAGACCCGCTCTCCCACCATAAATGAAACATCGCGAACCTTCCGGTCCGCATAACTCTTCTATCTGGATTGGGCTGTGCGAAGTCTATCCTGAATCACCTTAACCTTCTCTAAAGCGTCCTGAACCAAGTCTATGCCCAACAATCTAGCCTCGCCTGGCTCGATCCCACCCACCGGGGATCTACACCGCCTACTATACGGAACCTCATACGATGCCATCTGAATGCTGGACTGATAATAGTTGTATTAGGCAAACTCCACAAGTGGCAAGAACTGATCCCAAGAACCTCCAAACTCCATCACGCACGCATGGAGCATATCCTTAAGAATCTAAATAGTTGTGAGGCCCCGTAAAATTTTTGGCTGATAAACCAGAATTGTGGTGTCGGCTCCGAACACGTGTTCGGACCCTTGGTATTGATCTAAGCTTTTAAAAATCAAAAGAATCAATTTTCCAGAAAAATGCCATTATGCGGCCCAGAATGCGGTAGCAGATCCAATATGCGGACCGCATTACCACCGCATAACGAAACAGTGGTTTGGTTAAAACTTGAGGTCAAGATGCGGTCCAAAATGCGACCGCATAATTGATATACGGATCGCATTTCTACCGCAGAGTGAAACAGCCGAGTTGTCAAAATTAATGTTGAAAATGCGGTCTATTATGCGATCGCATAACAAATATGCAGACCGCATAGTCGTCGCATATTCTTCTTTGAATTTTGTGAATGTCAGTTCTGCGGTGCACTATGCGACCGCAGAACATGAATGCGGACCGCATTCCTGTCGCAGACCCAAACAGAATCCTCAGAGTTTTGGAGGCAATTCTGCGGTCCAATCTGCGGACCGCATTTCAACTCTGTGATCGCAAAATGTGACCGCAGATCTTGCTCGGCTTCTTTTTTTTTCTTTTTCTTTTTCTTTTCTAAATTTTAACCCCGACCCCTTTTTAATAAAACACCCCAACCCCCTCATTTTTAACAAGCTTCTGAACAAATAAGAGAGAGGGAGAGAGGGTTCTTGAGAGAGAAAGCCACCTTCTTCAAATTTGATCCTTGAAAACTATACGGGCAGGGAAATTTCAAAGCAATTATCTTCATCCCCATTCTTGCAGGTAAAATCCCTAACCATTTTCATTTAAATTCTGGTTTAATCTAAGGGGAGGAAGTCTCATGCATTGGTTCTTGAAAATAGTGGTTAAAATTGTGCATGCATGTCTACTAAAACCTAGAACCTAGTGGGAGTAATTGGGTGAGAGCAAAGACTTGTGCAAAGAAGGGGCTAGTAACCTAGATATGTTTGGGTAGTGGTTGTGAAGCTTGAATTTTAAGTTATGCGTATTAATTTGTGCACTATATGGATGTTGCTAGATTATTTGGTGAATTGGAAGTAGAAATTAAAAAGGGACTCAACCCCAGGTATGTATGGCTAAAATCCCTTTTTATTAGAAATTGAGCTCCGTTGTCATTTATGAAAACATGGTAAGAGTTGAATTGGTTAGCATATTGCTTGTTATTACGCATTAATTGATATGCAATTATCTGTACATATTCGTGAAGGATGTGCTCCAACGTGAATAATGTGCCAATCTTGACAATTTGACAATGACGGAAAGTACAGTTATGTGTGGAAATACTTGGGCTATAAGCATTGGAACAAAGAATTATTCATGCTAGCTATGTGCTCATTTACCTTTGATTGCAATTTGAAGTATCCTCAATATATGTGTATATGTTCACCACTTGTAAAATGAATATAAAAAAAAAAAAGGGAAACGGTGTGATGATGGTGGCCATGAGTGCCCCAGGAATTGTTATGTTATGTGTGGAATAAAGACTTGAAGTGTTGGCTAATGAGAATGGAGAAATGCCTCTAACAAGGTGACCTAGCCGATCGGGTCGTGATCGGACACCATGCCGCACACATGGTGGTAATGTGCTGATATTGGATTCCGGATAAAGGAAATGAAATATTGATTGAGAGTAATGCCTCCAATGAGGTGACCTAGTCGGTCGGGTCGTGATCGGACTCCGCTTGGGATAGCGGTGGTAATGAGAACAGTGGTGAACACGTGACAGAAATGCCCTAATCAATGTTGTGGAAATTTTATGAAAGATTATATGAATTGCTTCTTTGACTTGCCCATATTATTTGCTTGTATCTGTTTGGTAGTTCTTTCTAGTAAAATGGTGTTTAGTTATACATACCAGTACAATTCAAATGTACTGGCGTCCCTTTTGCCGGGGGCGCTACATTCGTGTTATGATTGTACGTGGCTCCATAGTGGACGGTGCCGACCGTGTGCAGCGGAGCGTTTCTTCTACTCAAAGTCTCGGTGAGCCTATTTTCTTCCATGGGGCCATATGGTGTATCTTTTGTTATTACAGCTTTCACTTTTGAGGTATAGCCGGGGCCTTGTTGCCGGCCTAGTCATGCTTATCTGTTGTATCCTTAGAGGCTCCAAAGACACTAGTGAGGGTTATGTACGGGTGCCCGGGGAATCCGCTGTATGTATATGTTGTAATCCTAACCTTGTAATCTCCTTAAGCGGTAACCCTAATAGAATCCTTGAAGCTAGCTTATGTACGGTAAATTTTTATGATATGAAGTGAACCAGTAATGTGGTGTACACCGGGTGTTATCGTCTAAATTAATCAAAGGCATGAGTCCCGTATCCATATTGATTTGGGGTAGAAAGTGCTCGGTAAGGCTTGCTCCGTCGGGTTCACCCGATTGAGCGCCGGTCGCGCTCCTCAGATTTTGGGGCGTGACAATAGTGCGCTCGAGCTTTACGTCCGTCTGGGGGTGAAATGGTGTGCTCAACTTCCTTCTGGGGGTGAAATATGAACTGAGTACCTCTATCTGAAATGATGGAAACTGGAATACCATGCAGGCGAACAATCTCTCGAATATAAATCTCAGCCAACCGCTCTGAAGAATAGGTAGTACATAAAAGAATGAAGTGCACGGACTTGGTCAGCCGATCCACAATCATCCAAATGGCATCGAACTTCCTCAAAGTCTGTGGGAGTCCAACTACGAAGTCCATGGTGATCCGCTCCCACTTCCACTTCAAAATCTCTATCTGCTGAAGCAAACCACCCGGTCTCTGATGCTCATACTTCACCTGCTGACAATTGAGGCACCGAGCTACAAACCCAACTATATCTTTCTTCATCCTTCTCCACTAATAGTGCTGCCTCAAATCCTGGTACATCTTTGCGGCACCCGGATGGATGGAATACCGCGAACTGTGGGTCTCCTCTAGAATCAACTCCCGAAGTCCATCAACATTGGGCACACATATCTGGCCCTGCACTCTCAATACCCCGTCATCACCAATGATCACATCTCTGCGTCATCATGCAGAACCTTGTCCTTGAGGACAAGCAAATGAGGGTCATCATACTGACACTCTCTGATATGATCAAACAAGGAAGACCGAGAAACCACAAAAACTAGGACTCGACTGGGCTCCGAAATATCTAATCTCACATACTGGCTGGCTAAGGCCTGAACATCCCTCGCCATGGGCCTCTCTGCTGCAGGTAGAAAAGCCAAATTCCCCAAACTCTCCGCCCGGTGACTCAAAGTGCCGGTCACCATATTGGCCTTCCTCGGGTGGTACAAAATAGTGATATCATAATCCTTAAGCAGCTCTAACCACCTCCTCTGATGCAAATTAAGGTCCTTCTGCTTGAACTGATGCTGTAAACTCCGGTGATCAGTATAGATCTCTAAAGGAACACCGTACAAATAATGATGCCAGATCTTCAAGGCGTGAACAATAGCAGCTAACTCAAGATCATGGACAGGATAATTCTTCTCATGCACCTTCAACTGTCTGGATGTGTAGGCAATCACCCTACCTTCCTGCATCAATACCGCTCCAAGGCCACTCCTCGAGGCATCACAATAGATAGTATAAGAGCCTGAACCTGTAGGCAATATCAATACTGGGGCTGTAGCTAAAGCTGTCTTGAGCTTGTGAAAGCTCTCCTCACACTCTTCCGTCCACCTGAACGGAGCAACCTGCTGGGTTAGCCTGGTCATAGGTGTTGCAATAGATGAGAATCCCTCGACAAACCGACGTTAGTAACCCGCCAAACCAAGAAAACTATGAATCTCTGTAGCTGAGGATGGTGGGCCAACTCTCCACTGCTTCCACTTTCTTTGGATCCACCTTGATCCCTTCACTCAATACTACGTGACCCAAGAATGCCACAGAATCCAACCAGAACTCACATTTCGAGAACTTTGCATGTAATTTATTTTCTCTCAAGGTCTGAAGCACTGTCCTCAAGTGCTGCTCATGATCTTTCCGTCCCTGGGAGTACACCAGAATGTCATCAATAAAGACAATGACGAACGAGTCAAGATATGGCCGAAATACACTGTGCATCAAATGCATAAATGCTGCTGGGGCATTGGTCAGCCCAAATGACATAACAAGGAACTCGTAATGACCATACCGAGTCCTGAAAGCAGTCTTCGAGATATCTGGCTCTCTAATCTTCAACTGATGATAACCTGAATGCAAGTCAATCTTAGAAAACACTCGAGCACCCTGTAACTGATCAAACATGTCATCAATACGAGGCAAAGGATACCGGTTCTTCATTGTAACTTTTTTCAAATGGCAATAATCAATGCATGTATGCATAGAACCATCCTTTTTCTTCACAAACAAGATAGGAGCACCCCAAGGTGACACACTAGGCCGAATAAAGCCCTTATCAAGTAATTCCAGTAACTGTTCCTTCAACTCCTTCAACTCAAGAGGAGCCATACGATAAGGAGGAATATAGATGGGCTGAGTGCCCGGCAACAAATCAATGCCAAAATTAATATCACTGTCGGGCGGCATGCCTGAAAGATCAGCTGGAAACAAATTAGAGAAATCCCGCACTGTTGGGACTGAATCAACTGTAGGGGTATCAATACTGACATCTCTCACATAAGCTAGATACGCGTCACACCCCTTCTCAACTATTCGCCGAGCTTTAAGAAATGAAATAACTCTACTAGGAGTGTAATCTAAAGTACCCCTCCACTCTAATCGCGATACACCTGGCATAGCCAGTGTCACAGTCTTGGCGTGACAATCAAGAATAGCATAATGGGGCGACAACCAGTCCATGCCCAAGATAACATCAAAATCTACCATGATGAGCAATAATAAATAGGCTCTGGTCTCAAAACCACTAAGAGCAATCAAACACGATCGATAAATGCGGTCCACAACAAGAGAATCTCCCACAGTAGTAGAAACATAAACAGGGGAACTCAAAGAATCCCGAGATAAGCCCAAATGCGGGGCAAAATAATAGGACACATAGGAATAAGTGGAGCCTGGATCGAATAGAACCGATGCATCTCTATGACAGAGCGGAACAATACCCTTGATGACAGAATCTGAGGCAACAACCTTTGTACGGGCAGGAAAGGCATAGTAGCTGGCCTAGCCTCCCCCTCTACGGCGACCTCTACCTTCCCGACCTCCACCACTAGCTGGCTGAGCAGGTGGGGTAGCAACTGGTGTTGTAATCATACCCTGGGAACCCTGTGGAGCACGCTGTGGCTGAGAAGTCTATGGAGGTGCACCCCTCCTAAGTCTAGGGAAATCCCTCACCATATGGCATATGTCGCCACACTCAAAACAAGCTCTTGGAGGGCGTGGTGGCTGTGACTGGCTCGGGCCAGATCTGCTGGACTGAACACTAAAAGCACCCCGTGTAGGACACGCACTAGATACTGTAGGTGCATAAAAAGGCTCCTGAGGTCAAGGAGGAGCTGGAATACCACTGGCTGCTAGAAGAGATGAATGAACGGGGCGACTCACATAACCCCTACCATGACGAACTGCATCTGGGGCACGGGCACCGGAATAATGGCCCGACTCTCGAGACCGCTTGGCCTCTCTCTCCTCCCTATCCCGAGCAAGCATGCCCTCACTCTCCTAGCAATACTTACCACCTGCTGATAGGAAGTATCCATCTCTAACTCACGGGCCATGCTAGACCTAATTTGGGGAATGAGCCCCCCAATAAACTGGCGAACCCTCTCTCGAATTGTAGAAACCTGGGCCGGTGCATGTCTAGCCAAGTCATTGAAACAGACCGCATACTCTGAAATAGTCATAGTACCCTGGCGCGAATGCTCAAGCGCCGCGCGCCATGCGTCCTAGAGGCTCTGAGGGACATACTCTCTCAAAAACACATCCGAAAATTGTGTCCATGTAAGGGAAGCTGCCTCAGCCGGACTGTCCAACTCAAAAGTACGCCACCACTGATAGGCTGCCCCTTGATGCTGGAAGGCAGTGAAGGAAACCCCACTCGACTCTACTATACCCATAGTGCAGAAGATACGGTGGCACTCCTCCAGAAACCCTGAGCATCCTCTGATGCTAGACCATTGAATGTAGGAGGGTCGTACTTGTACCTCTCAAGCCTCTGCTGCTCCTCCTCTGAAACTGCTGTCGTACCCTCGGGCTGAGCTGGGGCTACAGGCGGTACCGGTATAACCTCTGGGATCTAATCAACCTGAACCCGCTGTTCTGGAGTACGGCGGCAGGAGTGTGTGCTCCTCCCCCGGCCTGAGGTGTGGCTGCAGCAAGGGGAATCAACCCTGCGTGAGCTACAGTGCTGTACATGCTCATGAACTGTGCAAGGGTCTCCTGGAGAGCTGGAGTAGTAGTAGTAGGCGTATCAGGTGTCTGGGCTCCGCCTGGAGCTGCTGGTGGCTCCTCTGTAGCAGCTCGCGCAGGTGCTCTGGCTTCACCACGTGCGCGTCATCGGTCTAACCCGGCCCCGGCCTTTGGCGGCTCTAGCACGGGGCGAGGGTGCCTGGTCTTCTCCGGTAGCACGTGTCCTCACCATCTGTGAGAGAATAGAAGACATATGTTTAGAATTTCAAAGTCAATAATCTTGCACGACAGGGAATCAAATGAAGTGCAATTTTCCTAACAGTTCCGTAGTCTCTCGAAGATAAGTACAGACGTCTCCGTACCGATTCGCGAGACTCTAATAAATCAACTTGTGATTCATGACTCCTATGAACCTAGAGCTCTAATACTAACTTGTCACAACCCAAGTTCTCCCTCTGTGAACTGTTGTGATGGCAACTTAGTCTCTACGACTAAGTAAGCCTAACAATTTGCGGAATGAAACAAAGATACGAAAACTACAATTCAACAGGTAAATATAAATAAGTAGTTTAAAATGCCGCTTGGCATATACAATAAAACACTCTCGAACTAAACATAAGCACTCCCAAAACACGGAATCTGATGAATCACAAGCTACAGAAGCACATAGTGTTTCAAACTCCAGAAATCTATCAACGAAGAAAATACAGGAAGTCTATAACTAAAGGAGGAATAAAGAGGGACTTCTAGGTCTGCAGACGCGGCAGATATGCCTCAAAGTCTCTAAGATTGACTCGCCTCACTGGAAGTATGGCTGAGAAGAAGTACCTGGATCTGCACACGAAAAACATGTGCAGGAAAGGGCATGAATACATCACACAGCGGTACCTAGTAAATGCCAAGCCTAACCTCGATCGAGTAGTGACAAGATCAGGTCAGGGTCCTACTGGTTTGTTTATATATATATATATATATATATATATAAAGATAAAACAGTATGAAGTATGGCAGTAAAGATACATACTAATAGTCAATGAAAACGAAATCACAGGAAAGTAATAACTTAGTACACAGAGAAAGCAACAGGGGACCACCCGGGATACCGTTCCGTAGTCCCAAACATCAATGTACAGAGGATCTCCTCGTTTACCGTCCCGTAGTCCAAATCGTAAATGTGCAGAGGGATCTCCCGAAATACCGTCCGTAGTCCCAAAGTAAATATCCAGAACAGGGGGATCTCCCGAGATACCGTCCCGTAGTCCCAAACATAAACATGCAGGGGGATCTCCCGGAATACCGTTCCGTAGTCCCAAAGTAAATACACAACTCATTCAATATACACAACAGTTTCAACAAGAAAAATCTACAGTTCTAATCAAGTTTGTATCAAAGAAGACAGGAAATTCTTACTCTAAACATGCTACACAGAATCCAAGTAGGCAGTTAAAGCAGATAAGACAGTTAAGGCACGTAAGCATGCTTTCCTAAGCTAAACAGGAGGCTACATATATTGGTAACATTCAATTAAATGAAAACTTATATATTTACTTAATGAAAATGGGGGTTTTCAACAATTAGCACGTGTACGCACTCGTCACCTCACGTACACGACATTCATATAACAACAATACCAAAATACTATGGGGAGTTCCCCCACACAAGGTTAGGCAAGCCACTTACCTCGAACCAAGCTCAAAATCAATCCGAAATCACGCTCTTACCACGAGTACCCAACTCCGAGTGGCCCAAATCTAATCAAATCAATTACAATACGTAAATATAGCTACAAGCAACCAATTTAGCTAATGAATTTAAAGCTAAGGCAAGAAAATAGGAAAACGCCCAAAAATCCTCCCTGGGCCCACGTCACGGAATTGGGTGAAAGTCACAAATTATGAACACTCATTCACTCACGTGTTCACTCTTACAAAAATCATCCAAATCGGATGTCAAATTCCCATTCAAACCTCATATTTTCAATTGGAGAACTTTTTCCCCCATTTCCAAACTTCCACCCTCAAATTCCTTAATTAGATGAGGAAAACAACAATAGGTTAATGTATTATGATCAAATTAGAGTTAGAATTCGTTACAAAATAGTTCTACTCCAAAATCCCTCAAGAAATCACCTCCCATCGAGTTCCAAATCAAATTTTGTGTTATGAAATTTCAAACCCTCGAAATCATCTTTTCTACCCAGTGATTTTCGCATTTGCGCTCATGGGGCCGCATCTGCGGTCCCGCACCTGCGGAAGAATCATCGCAGGTGCGAAGGTCACTTATCCGGGCTTGGGCCACATCAGCGATCCCCCAGCCGCATCTGCGGTTCCTAATGCCCAAGCCAAATTCCGCATCTGCAGCTTCCTAGCCGCTTCTGCAGCTCAGCACCTGCGGTCCCACATCCGCATGTGCGATTATATCAGGTGCAGCAAATCTTCAGCAATGCCTAAGTTCCAAACCAAATCCGTTAAGCGTCCGAAACTCACAAGAGGCCCCCGGGACCTCAACCAAACATACCAATCAATCCTAAAATATCATATGATCTTAGTGGAGCCCTCCAATCACATCAAGCAACGCAAAAAATACGAATCACCATCAAATCCAAACTTAATGAACTTGAAATCTTAAGATTCTACAATTTAGGCCGAAACCAACCAAACCATGTTCGATTGACCCCAAATTTTGCACACAAGTCATATGCAACACTACGGACCTATTCCAACTTTTGGAATTGGATTCCGACCCCGATATCAAAATTTCACAATCGACCCGAACTCCAAAAATTCAACTTTCGCCATTTCTATCCTAAATGAGCTACGGACCTCCAAAACACAATCCGGACACGCCCCTAAGCCCGAAATCACCCAACGGAGCTAACGAAATTCCATTCTGGAGTCGTCTTCACACTGTTCTGACTACGGTCCAAATTCCAAGACTTAAACTCTCATTTAGGGACTAAGTGTCCCAAAATACTTTGAAACTCAAGATGAGTCATCCCGGCAAATCACATTAACAGAAAAGGATACAGGAAAAACAGTTAATAGGGGATCAGGGCGTTAATTCTCAAAACGACCTGCCGGGTCGTTACATTAGTCTAGTTGACATTTTATGGTTTTAAATAGTAAATTCACTATATTACTCTTTCGTTAATTTATACTTTACTTCACTATAATTTTCTATTGATCATCCTCCTAATAAATAAAATTAACTAGTTTAAAATTTTTAAAAAGAACAATTACATGGCTAGTTCACCGTTGGCTTGCCTAACGACGATGTTGAGCGCCATCACGGTCATAGTGAAAATTGGGTCGTGACATTCGATAACTCCCTCCCCGGAGAAATAAGCGTCGTGCCTCAGTAAAGTACCCACAAAGACGGTTCCAGAGACTTACTAATGAAGTTATGACATGGAACTTTACTCAGTCTTCAACCCTCCCCGAAACGCAAGGGATTCACTTGTGCCTATTATGCCAAATTTGCCTCCCATGATTGACGAGTATCTCGACGATTGTTAATACTTGGAGCAACGTGCGAGAGTGGGGATAATCACAAAAACATAAGACTTAAGCTATAAATACACCCACCCAATTTATTTGTATTCATTCACTACCTACTGATCTTACTATTTACTTAAAGTTGTACTATTACCGCGAGGCAATCTTTCATGATCTAGAAAAGCATTGTAGCTCACAACAATCATCAATAAGATCTTTCTTAGTTATATTTGCCTAGTTCTATCAATTTACTAACAATATTACAAGCTCGATTCTACATTTTATTCCATGAAACTTTGCTTTTGACCTATTGCTAATGACCTCATTAAAAATAAATTTAATTATTTTTTGGTTAAGCAAATACAGAGAAGAAGAAAGCAATAACGAAGAAGAAGAGAAAGCATATATAAGGTTACTCAAAAATTAAGTACCAGTTAAACTTTTTATAAAAATTGAGTATAAGCTAAATGAGGATGACCAAATAGGGTGCATGTGATACTTTTACTTTTTTCAATGGATTTTCCTTATGTTAACTTTGCCTATGTGAGCTTTCTCACAATGCCGGTCCCGAGATCGAATAAAGAAGGAGGGTTACGGTAGGTTACAATAAACATACAAATTTCTAATTCATGATGAATCGTCTTAATACAGATATAGATGGGGCGTTCCCACCTAGCTAGGCATATGTCGGTATTCAAACATGAAAAAAATGAGCAAGGGGTTCCACCGCAATACCGCATAGTGTGAGGGTGTAGCGCCCCGAAAAAAGTTTCGAAATGTTATAATGCCATTAAGAGGTTCGACGTGTGCTGATTATATTTATTTGTATGTGAGTGTTAATTAATAATATAAAATATATCCCATGAATATAATAAGAAGTGTATGAGGAGTATTTGAAGTGATATAGGGCCTGAGGAGAGCCCTTGGGATAAGTCAAGTTTAAAATTACATGATAGACTAAAGTTCCAAATGAGCACGTATATATATATATATATATATATATATATATATATATATATATATATATATATATATATATATATATATATATATATATATAGGTAGTGTTTGGTGAACAACATATAAAATGAAAGCTCTTCGATTCTAGTTTCCAACGCTTCAAACCGCTTGTCATTTGGACATTCCTACAAGAAGTTATGATCAAACTATCAAAGGTTGGCAATGAAGTATTGCCATAGCGTCCAGGTCCGCTGTTTGGACCTGGAGGAGGAGTGAACTAGGGACGTGAAGCATCCGGGGCAGTGCCTAAAACCCAAAAATTTGGGCCTATAAGTACAAGGTCGGGGAGAGAGAATATTTTTAGCTTTTGGGGTTAGAGTTCTTGAGGTGAAGAGGCGATTTTAAGCTCAAATCAAGTCCAACCAACTAAGGTAAGTTATTAATGACATTTTGGGTTGATTCTTACTCAATGTACATGATTTCTAATGTCATTCTTACATACAAATAGTACATTTCATCATCAAATCCTCAAGAACTCAAAATTACCAAAGTTGTAATTTTTCAAGATTGGTCTGCAAGAGGTAATCTAATGCTTCAAACTCGTTTATTATGAGTAGTTAGAAGTATTTGTAGCATTTGTCACAAGTTTTAATGGTTGAAAGATTGGATTATAAAACTTTAGTTCATAGCATGAAAGGTACCTTTGGAATAATAAGAGAGAAGGTGAATAGTATTCTTGAAAATGAAATTGATGAATACAATGAACCTATATTATTATTTGTCAGCAAAAATTGGAAGTGATCAACTAAGTAATCACCCGAAATGTATATTTTGCAAGTGTTGATTAAGGAAGATGATAAATAGTAACTTGTTGGCATTGGATAATTCATGTAGTATCATTAATGATTTTTAATGTGTATTAAAATATAAGAATGAGGAATGGGCTAGCATGTGAATCTATTCGGCGTTTTGAGTTGTTGGAGGCTTGTAGCTTATTTATGAGACATAAATGGATATTGATCAATATTTTAGGCTATATTTTGATGTAATTAGGATATGTAATTGTAGATATCGACTTGTTGGTGATGTTTGAGAATTTTAATAAACATTGGAATAATGGAAGAGAATTGAATACTTGTGAATGTTAATAAAGCGAAAACGAAGTAAGTTGATTAAAACTTACTCTTCTCAAGGGATTTTCTCTAAAGTTATGCTTGGGACTATATAAAATTATTTGTAAATATGCATCCATACTTGTAGGGGCAAGCAGGGAAGAATGACACCAACTATATTAAATTGTGTTGCACATAAAAGACCTTATTATTTTATAAAAGGAAAAAAAGAATCTTGTTCTCAAGTGCTTTATGTCAAATGACACTTGACGCAAATATTATAAGTTTTATTAAAACCTTATATTGATGATAAACAGATTATACATTTGAGTTCTATTGTTATCTTCATTTTATAAAATAGAAAATATAATATTTTAAATTTTTTACATTTTGACATACTACTTGTTAAATCTGTAAGGATTGAAATCTTATTTTGTTAATTGCTTTAATATGAAATGATAAAGGATTTCATTTAAATTGTTCAAATGGTACGGATTGACTATAAATGTCATAATTTGGTAAAATAAATACTTTGACGCTATTTGACTATGAATCTGTTTTTGGAGTATCAAATATTTTGGGAGTTACTTGAGTTCACCAAAATTAAATTCGGATATATTGTGTTCGTCGTCATGAAATTACACATGCCTGTGTAGGGGTATATGGCCGCTTTGTGGAATAGACTACTACAGAGTGCTTTTCCTTGAGAGGGTACTATTTTGTGCTATTATTAGCATGGCTGAGTCGATTCGTATGACACTACGATAAGACTACCTGAGCAAGTAGGGTATATGATACTTGCCGCTAAGTACATAACCTAGTTGACTTTCTTGTGTCGATGATTATACAGTACTCCCGGTGAAAGGTAAGGATGATTTTATGTTTAGGCCTAAGGAGCCGAAAGTGATTTTAATGACTTGATGAAGTTGAAATAGTTTTATATGATCTTTATTAAAAATCATGTATTTTAAAAGTTTATATCATGGTTGATATTTCACTTGTCTTTTCATATAAAATACAAAAAATATGAATTGATATAATTGTTATTATTTTGTATCATATATTGGTTGCTTTATTTTTATCAAACTTTGTCCTAGGAACTTGAGTTAGAGAGAGTCTATGACACTTATTGTGTACCATAGTAGTATACTCAGCACCTTAGGGGTCCCTCTTCAGGGTCCCTTTTTCTTTACGTGTTCAGGATAAGGTATGACACATGATGTGTGGACATGCCTAGGATAACTCTCTTTCCGAGGTATGATGAAGCACTACTTTTATTTCGTGGTAGCTATCATGTTATTTATTATTTTCTTTTGTTGAAATTATTCCAAGTGTTGGTTCTATTCTTTGATATAGTGACACCGAAGATAGTTGTGTTGGATTATAAAAATAGGATTGTGGACGTCATGCATAGAGGAATAATTACTTAATTTGATAATATCATTTTTATGAAAACTTTCTTGTATGATTTTGGAAATGAAAAATATATTTTGTGACTTTATTTGATAATGTACAAAATTTTCAATTGGCTTCAGCAATTATACTTGGTTTTGACATATGGGATGGTTCGCTCGGGTCAAGTAGTGTGTCGAGTGTCAGTCACATGGATGGATCGTGACAAACTTGGTATCATAGCGCTAGGTTCTAAGTCACGTCCTAGGAAGTCTATGGAGCCGTGTCAAGTAGAGTCCCTTTTATCGGTATGTTGCCGACCATACTTATATCTGGGAGACTACAATGACATCTATGGAGTTTCACTTTCTTCTCACTCTAGAACGTGTGTTTGTGCCTGAAGTGAGAATTAGTATTCTTGATTATATTGATTACGTGTCATGGAAGATATAGAAGTGACGAGCACAATGCTCAAGGTTCAAGTTAATACAAATTGTTTGCAAGTAGCCAAAAGTACCGGATTGTCCAAAGTGAACTAAGGGCGACAACATATTGGAACTGATACAGTCAAGACATATAGCTGTGGTAAATAACAATAATCAGTTGAATACTAATGGCTCATTTAAAAAATACTGTAAATGAAGAGGTTGCATCTTAAATTATCATGAAAAGATATAGAGAAATGATATGGACCTAATTGATAAGTGATTGTGAATCAGTCAAGTTTGTGACGAACACAGTATAACTCATAAGAAGGAGGATAATTAGGACAATGCCAATAATGACCAAAGACACCTTCCCAAAAGAAAAAAAAAGATTTTCTTGATCATCGAAAAGGGAATATTACAAGACGAGAGAGATGACCCTTATTTCTACTAGTGATCGGGTTTCCCCTGAGCATGATAGGTTATCGCCATGATGGCGTCATATGTAATAGAAATGACATACAAAAAATAAAGTGCCATGTATGTACGCGTTGAGGATAGATGAATCATGCCATATGTAAAAGATATGCATGAAAACCTTGAGTTCTTCCAGATGATGAATTTTATACAAATAAAAGTCAATCTCTAATGATGCATACCAAGGTATGCGAGGATAAAGTGTGTGAACTTAAATAGGCAAGAGTGAAAATATTAAGGCATGAGATGCACAAAAGGTGTAATCTTGGAGGTTATAAGAAGCAATATAGGTTTTTAGAGAAAGAATAAAAATGAATGATGTGGAATAGAACCTTGAGTTTGTCTAGTCGAGGTATGTCTTATTTTGTTCTATTAATGATGAAAATTGATAATTTCCAAGAATGACCTCAAAGAAACTCTATATGTGCCAAAAATAAAAGAGCAGTTAACTTGTGATTGAACGGATCCTTATGATTTAAGAAGAATAAATATTGAAATGGCACATGGGCTTTGATAATCTTAATTTTGAATTGGCGAAAGTTGGAAAAGTTAAAGTTTGGAGAGTTGAGAAGTTTGACCGAGAGTTGATTTTGTTGTTACCAGGCTAGAATTTTGGTTTTGAAAGTTGGAATAGGTCTGTTGTGTCATTTATGACTTGAGTGCAAAATTTGAGGTCAATCGGATTTGGTTTGATGGGTTTCAGCATCGATCGTAGAAGCCCATTAGTTTCATTAGGCTTGAATTGGGGCGCGATTTGTGTTTTTGATGTTATTTGATGTGATTTGAGACCTCGACTAAGTTCGTATCATATTTTAGGACTTGTTGATATATTTGGATGGGGTCCCAGGGGCCTCAGGTGTGATTCAGATTGAAATTGGATTGAAGTTTGGACTTGAGGAAATGCTTAAGAGTTTCAGGTTTGGTGTGATCCCACCTACGAAGAATTGGTCGCAGGTGCGCGACCGCAGAAGCAGCCAAAGGGTCGCAGATGCAGTCTGGGCGATGTGGAGTGGTTGCACATGTGCGAGGGGGATTCCGCACCTGCGAGGTCGAAGGTGCGGTGTTTTAGTCCAGAAGCGGACGTGTGACTGCAGAAGCGGTTCCGCAGAGGCGAAGTTCTTGGCCGCAAGTGCGGTTTTGCTGGTAGAAGTGTTATAAATGAGGGTTAGAGTATTTTCTCCATTTTTGGACTTTGAGAGCTCGGATTGAGGCAATTTTTGAAGGGGTTTTCACTAGATTTCAAGAGGTAAGTGATTTTTGATCACTTTTGTCCATGTATGTCAAATACCCATTGATTATTTCACCTATTTTTCATGAATATAAGTTAGAATTTGGGGATTTTTGACCCATATAATGGAAAGTAAGATTTGAAGGTTTGAGGGTTGATTTGTGATCGAAATTGGATGATTTTGGTATGGTTGGAATCATTATTGAATAGATGTTTGGATTTCGTTAAATTTGTCGAGTTCCGAGATGTGGGACCCCGAATTAAATTTTTGACTTTGGTTAAAGAACTTAGCTTTATTGTATGGAATCGATTCCTATAGCTTGTATTGATCGTATTATGTTATTTGTGGCTGGATTCGAGTAGCTCGGAGGCTAATTCACGAGGCAAGGGCTTGTTGGAGTCGGGATTTGCGCGGTTTGAGATAAGTAATACTTATAAACTTGGTTCTGAGGGTAAGAATCCCTGAAAGACGTGTTGTGCGATTGGTATTGAGGTGATGCACATGCTAAGTGACGGGCGTGCACCATGGTAATTGTGACTCAGTTGGTTCCGCGGTACCATGTAGTTATCAAGCCTTGTTGCTATTCATGAAATCCTTACGTGTTAGAGTAATTGAGCTACAATCCATGTTACAAATTATGTTCAGGCTATATGCTTATCTTGTTGGGACCCATTGAGGTCATTTCTGATGTTGAACTATTTGCTTAAATTGCAATTATGTACTCAGCCACATTCGTCATTTGCATATCATATATCAATCTCTATTGTCATTTATTGTTACATCATGTATCATTGTTTGGGCTGATTGGCATGAGATTTGTGAGCCCGAGAGATTGGAGATATTAATGACTGAGTTGGGGCCTAAGAGCCGTGTTGTGAGTAAGGTTGTGGATCGGGTTGTACGCCACAACAGGCCTTATAGGCTTTACCTATTGTTATGGGATTGGGTTGCATGCCGCAGCAGGCCATATTAGCTTTATATTAGCATTTGGACAGGATCCGCCCATCCGAAGTCTGACATACTAGCAGTGAGCGCAGGTACCGTACAGTGCTAAGTGATTAAGTGTGATGAGTGAGAGTTGAGACACTCAAATTGAGTACTCTGAGAGCGTGAATACCTGGGAGTATCACTATGATAGATTGCACATCTTGACATGTGGATATAGAGATTTAACATTCCTCATATCTGTTATGTTGGCCTATTTAATCAACGCTGAGCTTAAACTGTTAAACTTAAAAACATGTCTACATTTTTGTACTGTGTACGAATTGATTATGGGGTTTCTTTGAGTTATTACCGCTTTTCTTTTTCTGTTATAACTATACTGTCATTATCTGAAATTGGACTGTACTTTTCTGATCTAGTCGCTGCTTTCAGCCCAAGGTTAGTCCTGTTATTTACTGAGTACATTGGGTCGATTGTACTCATACTACACTCTGCTCTTCGTGTGCAGATCCAGGTACATCTGGACACGGTAGTTTCTAGACTTGGAGCATTTCCTACTTGGAGACTTTTGAGGTAGCTACTTTGGCATTCGTAGACCTCGACTCTCTTTCGTTTCAGTTTATTTAGCACCGTTCTATCTTTTCAGACAGTTGTATTAGAAGTTTTGCCTGTGTTGACATTGAGTAGCTCCTGTACTCGGTGACACCCGAATTTGGGGTATTTTTTAGTTGTGTCGTAGTTGTGCTTATGAGTTATTTATGAGATTTTCACCGTTAAACTTAATATATCATGCCGTTAATTAAAATACGTAGTTATTTTGTGATTGTCAGCCCTCTCAATACTGTGATAGGCGCCATCACAATATGTTGAAATTTGGTTCATGACAAGTTGGTATTAGAGCCTAGGTTACTTAGGTCTCAGGGGTCATGAGCAGGTTTAGTAGAGTCTAGTGGATCGGTACGGAGACATCTGTACTTATCTTCGAGAGGCTACCGAACCATTAGGAAAACTTCACTCTCTTGTATTCTTGCTGGGCGAATTTGTTGATTCCGGAAACTAAACTTCTATTATTTTATTCTGTCATAGTTGGTAAGGACATGTGCTATTGGATCACGTGGACGTCCACTAGTACCACGAGCTAGGGCTGCGGGAGGCCGGGGCCACTGTAGAGGCCAAGGTGCAGCTTGTACGGTAGCTAGAGCGGCACCTGTGGAGCCACCTGCTGCTCCAACTCAGAAGCAGATACCAGATATGGTTAGACTGGTGGGACCAGCTCTGACACCAGCTATGCCGATTGTGATTACTGGCCTTTAGGATTCTTTGGCACAGATGCACTAGCCTTGCTCAAGCGGTTTCAGTTCCAGCCGCACTAGCCACTTATCAGGTTGGGGGAGGTGCTCAGACTCCCGCCGCCCTAACTCTAAAGTAGGTAGTTCAAGGACTTCAGACATCGAGGATAATACCAGCCCAGTTGGTTGCAACTGCTTAGGCCTAGGTTGGTCCACTTATGAGTCACAAGGAGTAGAAGAGGCTAGAGCAGTTTTGGAGGCTCAGGCCTCCAGCTTTCAGTGGGGCTGAGTTAGAGGATGGTCAAGATTTCTTAGACATGTGCCAGCGAATCCTTCGCACGAAGGGTTTTCTAGAGACTAGTGGAGTCTCATTTACTACTTTCAGTTGTCAGGATCAGCCTTCAGATGGTGGGAGGCATATGAGTTGAGCAGGCCACTTGTTGTTGCACCACTTACATAGCATGAATTCTCAGTTCTCTTCTTAGAGAAGTTTGTTCCATACACCCGCAGGGAGGATAGCCTCAACTATGGACCGCACTTTGTCATGACTCAGGAGATTGCATTAGGTGCTAGGTTTGACGAGGTGGTTGATATTGCCAGACAGCTAGAGCAGGCTTGTAGTCAAGAGCGTGAGGAAAGGGAGGCCGAGAGGCCTCGTGGTTCGGGTGGTTTCAGCGGTGTTTCTTCTAGAGAACAGTCCCACCATGGTCGCTCTTATAGGCGCGCTCAGATGGCTCATCCAGTTCATCATGGTGCATCAGCTAGCCATGTTTCATATACTGCTCGTCCGGGTCAGTCATCTCTTAGCGCCCTCCTAGCTCAAAGTTCATACTGTGCTCCATCAGTTCAGGTTCATCTATACCAGGTCCTTTTAGTAACTATTCTCGTTCATGGGGTCTGATTCAGTCTCAACCACCATTGAAAGATCAGAGTTGCTACGAGTGTGGGAATTTTGGACATGTGGGGAGGTATTGTCCTTGTTTCCTGGGAGGTCCAGTCCAGTAGAGGGGTCAGGTTATAACTTTCGCACCAGTTACTTCACCACAAGCTCGGCAAGCTCGAGGTGGGGCTCCGGCAGCTAGAGATCACCCTAGAGGGGGAGGCCGATCGGACGGAAGCCAGGATCGATGCTATGATTTTCCTACAGGCTAGAGGCCGTTGCTTCAAATACAATGATCACAGGCATTTTTTCAGTGTGCCACAGGGATGCTTCCGTATTATTTGACCTTAGTTACACTTATCATATGTATCATCGTATTTTGCTCGTTATTTGGTGTCACGCCCCGAACCTGGGTCTGGACGTAACACGGCACTCGGTGCCTGACTACATGTGACCGAGCGAACCAACTGGCTGGCTGAATCAACATGTGGTATCATGACATACTGAATGCGGAAGATAAACTAACACATGCTGATATGTTGAAAGTTTGGATGATATAAATCGAAGTGCGGAAATACTAATACAATTCTAAAACATCTTTGTAGCCAACATAGCTTAATATGAAAACCCTGAGACTCTGTCTAACTGTTACTCTAGTCTATGAAGCTCTAACGAAGTACTGAAAACACTGACTGTCTGTAAATACTGAAAGACTGTAAAGTAATGATAATGCCCCAAAAGAACTGGGGATCACCAAATAGCTGGTACGAGAATCCTAGCGCTCTGAATCATCAACCTGTAAATCATTACCTGCATCGTGAGATGCAGGCCCCGGGCAAAAGGGACGTCAGTACATTTGAATTGCACTGATATGTAAGGCAACTGAAAGAAAGAATTATATATATATATATATATATATATATATATATATATATTATATATATATATGTGTGTGTGTGTGTGTGTGTGTGTGTGTGTGTGTGTGTGTGCGCGCACAACTGCGGCCTCGGGCCCAAGTATACGTATACATAACTACGACCTCAGGTCCAAAATGCATAAAGCATAAACTACGGCCTCAGGCCCAAAGATGCATAAAGCATAAACTGCGGCCCCAGGTCCAAATACAGGTGTTCAACATTCAGGAACTGAGAATCAAACCGCAATACATGATAGTGAAATGCTGAATCATACTCAGTTACATGATACTGGAATACTAGATCACACTGAGTACATGATACTGGAATACTGAATAGGACTAGACTGAGACATGTATTCTTGAACTGATTATGAACACTGAAACTTCAACTGTTTATGACATACTGAGTAATCTATACTAAGACTCGGGGCATCAAACCCAAGTCTATATTGAATACGCACTGAGCTCACAACATTCAGAATGAAAGTGGTGAACGAGTTATGAAGCTAGAGAATAGAAGTTCTACAACTATTCAAGGAACTAGGCTTAACTATATTTCTGAGGCAATTGGTAACGTCGTAAAAGAAACGTAGTATAGGGAGAATCATTAAAATTCCCAGGCATAGAGAGTTAGCCTCACATACCTTAACTTCCTGCTCTTGAGCGTAATACGACATTTGTCAACCCTTTCAACTTTAATCTATAGCAATACAAGTCAAAGGGATTCCATATTAGCTGTGATGCTCATGTTTTGGTCACTTAAGTATCTTATCAAACACTTGGTGAGAATAAAGCTTCACAGTCCTTATTAATGGTGTCTCTACACCCAATAACCTATTCTCTTGTTCCTAGATAAATTCTAAAGTCTCAAATGGTTATAATCAATATTATTCTTTATCACCCATAAAGTAAACAACACCCTTAACCAATAATCAACAATCAACACCCCAAACCTATAATCGTTCATGCTTTTCTATCAAACCCATCAACTCATATATCATGAACTAGGGTTTAAAATCATTAAACCAATGCTAGAATCAATTAGAGGGTGAAGACATTACCTTTTTGAAGTTCAAACCCTTTGAATTCGAGTTCTAGGCTTCCTTCTCTCAACAATGATGCCCCAATCGAATATCTAATGATATGGAGGGTTTACCCATGTTAATAAGATGTTGGAAAATTGAAATCACCATTAAAACTTACCTTGGGTGGTGGAAGGACCCTTAAGGAGTTAGGTTTTTGAGAGTTTCCTTTTCTAGAGCAAGTTTTTATGTATTGGGGCTGTGGGGGACGAAATATGGCTTTAAAACGACCCCCCACAAGCGTGCCCGCGCACCTGAAGACCTGGTCGTGCTACTGACCGCGCAAAATGGAAGTAACACTGCCTCAAAAGAAGCGCGGCCGCGCTAGGGGCGCGCTACAGGGCGCACATATCGCATACTATTCTGTAAAATGTGCATAACTTTTTGCACGGAGATCCATTCGGGTACCATAATATATCGTTGGAAAGATATTTCAAAGGCCTACAACTTTCCTGCTTTGAGTTTTGCCAAGTGTCTTACACATTTTCACTAAAACCTGCTGGAAGACAGATCTTTTGCAAACTTAGTCGATTTTGTCAAATCTTATGCACCTCACTTTCCATCTTAATTTTGAAACAACTATTTTACCCATAATCATCCCGATGGGACTTCACATGCCTAAAATATAACCTTACTACTACTTTAACTCATTCGTACCTAAGCCGAATTTACGGGGTGTTACATTTGGATATGCCTCGTGAGTCCTTAGTTTCACCTATTCATGTATCTACGCCGGTGGGCGATTCTATTATTGTATACCGTGTGTATCGGTCGTGTGTGTGACCATTGGGGGTTTGGACATGAGAGTGGATCTTTTATTGCTTAGCATGGTTAATTTCGATGTGATTCTAGGCATTGATTGGTTGTTTCCATGTCATTCTATTATGGATTGTCACGCTAAGACCGTGACATAGGCGATGCCGGGGTTACCTGGGGTCGTGTGGAGAGGTTCTCTAGACTATGTTCCCAGTAGGGTGATTTCATATCTAAAGTCCCAACGAATGGTTGGGAAGGGGTGTTTGCCATATCTAGCCTTTGTGAGGGATGTTGGTGCTGATAGTCCTACCAATGATTCTATTCCGGTAGTGCGAGACTTTCTAGATGTGTTTCCTGTAGACCTGTCGGGCATGCCATCCGAAAGGGATATTGATTTTGGTATTGACTTAGTGCCGGGCGTTCAGCCCATTTCTATTCCTCTGTATCGTATGGTGCCAGCAGAGTTGAAGGAATTGAAAGAGCAGTTTCAGGAGCTTCTTGATAAGGGGTTCATTAGGCATAGTGTGTCGCTTGGGGTGTACCGATTCTGTTTGTGAAGAAAAAAGATGGTACTATGTGGATGTGCATTGACTATAGACAGTTCAACAAAGTTACAATGAAGAACAAGTATCATTTTCCACGCATTGATGACTTATTTGACCAGTTTCGGCGAGATAGAGTGTTCTTTCAGATTGATTTGAGTTCTGGATACCACCGATTGAAAATTCAGGACACTGATAATTTGAAGATTGCATTCAGTACCCTTATGGTCACTACGAGCTTCTTGTGATGTATTTTGGGCTGACCAATGGCCCAACGACATTCATGCATCTGATGAGCAATGTATTCAAGCCATATCTTGATTCGTTTATCATAGTACTTATTGATGATATCCTGGTGTACTCATGTAGCCAAGAGGAGCATGCACAACATCTGTGGATTATACTACGGATGTTGATGGAGGAGAAGCTTTATGCTAGGTTCTCCAAGTGTGAGCCTTGGCTCAGTTTGGTGGCGATCTTGGGGCACATGGTGTCTAGTGAGGGGATCAAGGTGGATCCGAAGAAAATTGAGGCGGTTCAAAGTTAGCCAGATCATCTTCAGCTATTGAGATTCAGAGTTTCTTGGCTTGGCCGGATATTATCGTCGCTTCGTGGAGGGTTTCTCGTCTATTGCAAAGCCTTTGACCAGACTGACCCAGAAGGGTTCCCCATTCAGGTAGTTTGATGAGTGTGAGGAGAGCTTTTAGAAGATTAAGACTGCCTTGACCACAACTCCAGTTCTAGTTTTATCTTTAGCATCGGGTTCTTATACAATGTATTCTGATACTTCTCGAATTGGTATTGGGTATGTCTTAATGCAGGAGGGTAAAGTGATTGCTTATGCTTCACGCTAGTTGAAGACACATGAGAAGTACTACCCCGTTCATGATCTAGATTTGGCAGCCATCATCCATGCATTTAAGATATGGAGGCATTATCTCTATGGCGCGTCTTGAAATGTATTCATGGAACATTAGAGTGTACCGCACTTGTTCAAGCAAAAGGATCTAAATTTGAGTCAGCGGAGATGGTTGGAGTTGTTAAAAGACTATGATATTACCATTTTGTATCATCCCAGGAAGGCCAATGTAGTGCCCGATCCCTTGAGTAGAAAGGTGGTGAGCATGGGTATCCTTGCATATATCCCTGTTGGTGAGAGAGCGCTTACATTAGATGTCCAAGCCTTGGCTAATCAATTAATGAGGTTAGATGTTTCAGAGCCTAGTCAGGTTCTAGCTTGCACGGTTTCTCGGTCTTGTTTGTATGATCACATCAAAGAGCGTCAGAATGACGACCCCCATTTGATGTCCTTAAGGTCACACAGTTCATCACGGTGATACCAAGGAGGTTTCTATTGGAGAGGATGGGGTGTTGTAGATGCAGGGTCGGATTTATGTGCCCAATGTGGATGTGCTACTTGAGTTGATTCTTGAAGAGGCACGCAATTCACAGTATTCCGTTCATCTGGATGCTGCAAAGATGTATCGGGACTTAAGGCAGTACTATTGGTAGAGGAGAATGAAGAAAGATAGTGTGGAGTTTGTAGCTCGGTGCTTAAATTGTCAGCAGGTGAAGTACAAGCATCGGAGGCCGGACAGTTTGCTTCAGAGGCTTGAGATTCCTGAGTGGAAATAGGAGCATATCACCACAGACTTCGTAGATGGACTCCCACTTACTTTGAAGAAATTTGATGCTATTTGGGTGATTGTGGACCAGTTGACTAAGTCCGCGTATTTCATTCCAGTGGGGACTACCTATTCTTTGAAGCGGTTGGCTAGGATTTTTATTCGCGATATTGTTCACCTTTACGGTGTCTCGATGTCCATTATTTCAGATCGGGGCATGCAGTTCACATCGCATTTTTGGAGAGCAATGCAACGAGAGTTAGGCACGCGGGTTGAGTTAAGTGCAGCATTCCACTCTCAGATGGACGGACAATCCAAGAGCACCATTCAGATATTGGAGGATATGTTACGTGCTTGTGTCATGGATTTTGGGGGTTCTTGCGATCAGTTTCTACCGCTTGTAGAGTTTGCCTACAAGAACAGCTACAAATCGTTTATTCAGATGGATCCATACAAGGCCTTGTATGGGAGGCAGTGTCGGTCTCCAGTTGGTTGGTTACAGTCAGCTGAGGCTAGGCTAGGCTATTGGGTAATAAGTTGGTTCAGGGTGCTTTGGAAAAGGTTCAGTTGATTCCGGATTGGTTTCACATCTAGGCAGAAGAGTTACGCTATCGGAAGGTTCGTGATGTTGCTTACATGGTGAGAGAGCAGGTATTGCTCAGATTATTACCCATGAAGGGTGTTATGAGGTTGGGCAAGTTGAGGCCTCGGTATATTACCCTTTTGAGGTGCTTGAGAGGATTGGAGAGGTGGCTTACAAGCTTGTATTGCCACTTAGTCTATCGAGTGTTCATCTAGTGTTTCTTGTTTCCATGCTCCAGAAGTATTTCGGCGATCCGTCTCATATTTTGGACTTCAGCACGGTTCAGTTAGATAGGGATTTGACCTATGATGTGGAGTCGGTTGCCGTTTTGGATTGGCAGGTTCGAAAGTTGAGATCAAAGAATATGGCTTCAGTAAAAGTACAATGGAGAGTTCAGCCAGTCTTGGAGGCCACTTGGGAGACCGAGCGGGAAATGCAGAGCAGCTATCCACACCTATTTGAGGCTCCAGATATAATTCTAGACCTGTTCGAGGATGAATGTTTGTCTAAGAGGGGGAGAATGTAACGACACGGCCTAGGGCTGTGCATAATTTGGTAAATACCGAATTACCGTACCGAAACCAAAAATTTTTGTATTTGGTATTCGACATTTTGGTATTCGGTATGGTATTTGGTTTAAGTTTTAAAAAAATATGGTATTAGGTATGGTATTTGGTATTTTTTAATGAAATACCAAAATACCGATACCGTACCGAAATATATATTATATTACACAAAACACATATTATTAATTATAACATAAATATAAAAAATCGAAATTTTACTTTCCTTTATTCTCTAAGTTCATCAATTAACTCTAAGCAAGAAAGAAGATATTTCTAATGATCGGATTTATTCCTTTATGTGCAGTTTTCTCTCTCTAGGTTGATATTTGCTGGTTTTGGACAAAACATTTGTCAACAAACGTTTTCTGTTTTGTACTTTCGAGTACTTTAAATAAGAATATTATAGTCTATGACTCAATGCACTTGTTAGTATTCAACCGAATAAACCGAAGTTACCGAACCGAATAAATCGAAATCGAAAAGAGAAAAATTGAACCATACCGAATTTAATTAGGTACAGTATTTGTATAGCATTTTAAGAAACCGAATACCAAAAATACCGAACCGAAATGTCTAAATACCGTACTGCACCGATCGGCGGATACCCCTAACTTGACCGGTCATTTTGAATACTATAGCCCTTTTCCCCTATTTATTAGTTATTATGTGTTCGTTTTTTGTCATGTGACTTGCCGGGGTGGTTGGTTTGGTTCGAGGGATGTTTCGGAATGAATCGAGACTCTTAATACCAAGGTTGGAAGCCTAAGTTGAAAGAGTTGACCAGATATTGACTTATGTGTAAATGACTTCAAAATGGAGTTCTGATGGTTCCGATAGCTTTGTATGGTAATTTTGGACTTAGGAGTATGTCCGGATATTGATTTGGAGGTCTGTAGGTGATTTCTGCTTGAATTGGCGAATGTTGGAAAATTTGAATTTTGGAGAGTTGAGAAGTTTGACCGAGAGTTGACATTGTTGTTACCGGGCTCAAATTTTGGTTCCAGAAGTTGAAATAGGTCGGTTGTTTCATTTATGACTTGTGTGCAAAATTTGAGGTCAACCGGAGTTGGTTTGATAGGTTTCGGCATCGATTGTAGAAGTAGGAAGTACATTAGTTTCATGACGATTAAATTGGGGTGGGATTTGTGTTTTTGATGTTATTTGATGTGATTTGAGTCCTCGACTAACTTCGTATCATGTTTTCGGACTTGTTAGTATATTTGGACGGGGCCCCGGGGGCCTCGAGTGTGATTCCGATTGAAATCAGATTGAAGTCTGGACTTGAGGAAATGCTGAAGAGTTTCTGGTCTGGTGCGATTGCACCTACAAATAATTGGTCGCAGGTGTACGACCGCAGAAGCGGCCAAGGGGTCGCAGATGCAGTTTTGGGCGATGTGGAGTAGTTGTGCAGGTGAGAGGGGGTTTCCGCACCTGCGAGGTCGTAGGTATGTTGCTTTAGTCGCAGTAGTGGACGGGAGTGAAGGCAGGGAGGCCGCAGAATCGAGAGCATTTTCGCTGTAGCAAAAGTGCTTTTGCAACAAGGAGACTGCGGGTGCGGAGTTTGGAATTTTGGCGTGGGCGCGAAGATGCGGACGTTGGGCCGCAGGAGCGGTCTTATTGGTGCGAGCTTTTGGCCGCAGAAGCGGCTGGTCAGGTATGTAGTGTACTCTGCAGAAGCAGACGTGCGACCGCAGAAGCGAAGTTCTTGGCCGCAGGTGCGGATTCTCTAGCAGAAGTGTTATAAATGAGGGTTAGAGTATTTTCTCCATTTTTGGACTTTGAGAGCTCGGATTGAGGCAATCTTGAAGGGGTTTTCACTAGTTTTTAAGAGGCAAGTGATTTTTGATCATTTTGGTGCATGTATTTCGAATACCCATTGATTATTTCACTTATTTGTCATGAATCTAAGTTAGAATTTGGGGATTTTTGACCCATGTATTGGAGAGTAAGATTTGAGGGTTTGAGGGTTGATTTGTGGTCGGAATTGATGACTTTGGTATGGTTGGAATCTTACTGAATGGATGTTCGGATTTTGTGAAATTTGCCGGGTTCCGAGACGTGGGCCTTTGGTTGACTTTTTGACTTTGATTAAAGAACTTAGCTTTATTGTATGGAATCGATTCCTATTGCTTGTATTGATTGTATTAAGTTGTTTTTGGCTAGATTCGAGTCGTTCGGAGGCCGATTCGCGAGGCCAGGGCTTGTTGGAGTAGGGATTTACGGTTTGAGGTAAGTAACACATATAAACTTGGTTCTGAGGGTATGAATCTCTGAAATACGTGTTGTGCGGTTGGTATTGAGGTGACGCACATACTAAGTGACAGGCGTGTGGGCGTGCACCATGGTACTTGTGACTATGTTGGTTCCATGGTACCATGTAATCAAGCCTTGTTGCTATTCATGAAATCCCTACGTGTTAGAGTAATTGAGCTGCAATCCATGTTACAAATTATGTTTAAGCTATGTGCTTATCTTGTTAGGACCCACTAAGGTCAAAAATGTTGTTGAACTATTTGCTTAAATTGTAATTATGTACTCAGTCACATCCGTCATTTGCATATCATATCTCAGTCTCTTTTGTCATTTAATTCTACATCATGTATCATTATTTGGGCTGATATGCATGAGATTTGTGAGTACGAGAAACTGGAGAGATTGATGACCGAGTTGGGGCCTGAGAGCCATGTTGTGAGTGAGGTTGTGGATTGGGTTGCACTCCGCAACAAGCTTTCTTGGCTTTATTTATATTATTATGGACCGGACTACACACTGCAGCAGGCTTTATAGGCTTTATCTGTTATTATGGGATCGGGCTGCACACCATAGCATGCCATATTGGATTTATATTAGCGTTTAGGTAGGATCCGCCCCTTCGAAGTATGACATACCAACAGTGAGCGCAGGTACCATACAGTGCTGAGTGATTAAGTGTGATGAGTAAGAGTTGAGACAGTCATATTGAGTACTCTGAAAGCGTGAGTGCTTGGGAGTACCAGTGTAATGCATTGCATTTAACATGTAGATATAGAGATGTAACATTTCTCATATCCATTATCTTGGTATATTTTATCAGTGTTGAGCTTAAACTGTTAAACTTAAAAGCATGTCTACTTTTCGGTACTACATACGAATTGATTATGGGATTTCTTCGAGTTATTACCGCTTTTATTTTTAAGTTATAATTGTACTGTCATTATCTAGAATTGGACTGTACCTTTCTGAGCTCGTCACTGCTTTTAGCCCAAGGTTAGTCCTGTTACTTATTGAGTACATTGGGTCGGTTGAACTCATACTATACTCTGCACTTCATGTGTAGATCCAGGTGCATATGGACCCGGTGGTTGCTAGACTTGGAGCATTTCTTGCTTGGAGACTTTTGAGGTAGCTGCTTTGGCATCCGCAGAACCTCGACCCTCCTTCTTTTCAATTTATTTAGCGTCGTTCTATCTTTCCAGATAACTATATTAGAAGTTTTGCCTGTGTTAACATTTAGTAGCTCATATACTCGGTGACACCCGGATATTGGGTGATTTTGTAGTTGTGTTGCAATTGTGCTTATCGATAATTTATGAAATTTTTACTGTTAAACTTAATATATCATGCCTTTAAAGTAAAATGCATAGTTATTTTGTGATTGTCGGCTTGCCTAGTACTGTGATAGGTGCCATCACGACATATTGGGATTTAGGTCGTGACATGAGGTTAGACTAAATGGGATTGTGGTGCCAAAATTCAAATAACTTAGATATCTAGGCTTGTTGTTTCAAAAAAATGGAATGATAGGTGAAGAGTTTACTCACAGGATTAAAACGGAATGGTTAAAATGGAGAAGTACTGCCAGGGTGATATACGATAGAAGGATGCCTGCCAAAGTGAAAGTTAAGTTCTATAGAACAAATAAAAGACCAGCTATGCTATATGATAATGAATGTTGAGCTGCTAAAGTCTAACATATCAACGAAATGAGTATTGCAGAGATGCGGATGCTAAGATAGATATACGATCACATGTCACGACCCAACTCCCACTAGAGCCATGATGGCGCCTAACACTACTTGCTAGGCAAGCCAACAGTCACATAATAACTATAAAATTGAATGAACATGGTTTAATAGCTCAACAATGGAAAATAACCTGAAATAACTAAGAATGTAACAACAATACTACTACAATCATCCCCAAAATTAGGTGTCAACGAGTACGTGAGCACTACTGAATATCAAAATACAAGCTAAATCCTCTAATACAACTGTCTGAATAGTAGAACAGTAATAATAAAAATAAGGAAAGAGAACTTCAACGTCTGCGGACAGTATAGCAGCTACCTCATAGTCTCCTAAAAGTTGGTAGCAACAGAACTATAGGGATCACCTCATCCGGAAGTACCTAAATCTGCACATGAAGTATCGAGTGTAGTATGAGTACAACCGACTCCATATACTCAATAATTAACAACACTAACCTTGGGCTGAAATCAGTGACGAGCTCAGAACCAGTAGTTAGATAAAATTATCAATAACCAGTAACAGTTCAGAATATAAAAAAAGTTGTAACGGTTCGACCAATCATTTGGAGCTTTAAGGTTTTGTTCAGTGGTTCGCGGTCTTGATTATCTTCATATTGTGTATCATGACTTGCGTGCATGATCGTATTTGATTTTCAGATATTTCAGAATGAATTCGGATGAGGTGATTCCATTTTAGAAGCTTAAGTTGAAAATGTTTATCGAGGTTTGACTTTTTGAGAAACGACTCCGGAGCGGTATTTTAAAGGCTCTGATAGGTTCATATCGTGATTTTAGACTTGGGCGTATGCGCAAAATCGAATTCGGAGGTCCGTAGGTTGATTGGTGGTTGCCGAATGTTGGCAATTTAAAGGCTTAGAATTTTTATAAGTTTGACCGTTGGTTGACTTTATATCTATCATGTGTGGATTTCTGTTTCGAAACCTGGAATAAGTCTGTTTTGTCATTTGAAACTTGTCCGCAAAGTTTAGCGTCATTCTGAGTTGATTTGATAGGAATTAGACGCGCTATTGTTTTTTTAGAAGTCCTTGAGTTTCATGTCGGCTTCAAGTGTTTTGAGGTCCGATTCGTTATTTCGGATATTATTTTGATGATTTGATGGCCCGAGCGAGTTTGTGTTATGTTTTTGGACTTGTGTCAATTTTTGTTTGGATCCCCGAGAGCTCGAGTGAGTTTCGGACGCGTAGCAGAGTGTTTAATAGAGTTTAAGTCTGCTGGTTTTTGCACAGATGCCTCAGGTCTCGCATTTGCGAGTTTTGGATCGCATTTGAGATATAGGATAAAGTATGCTAGGTTCGCAAATTTGCAATTGCGATGGAGGGGGCCTGGGTGATCTGTTCGCATTTGCGATATAAAAGGTCGCTTTCGCATTTGCGAACAAATCATCGCATTTGAAATGACAGTAAGAATGGGAGGGCTTCGCTTTTGCGATTGTTTCTTCGCATTTTCGAACCACGGGTCGCATTTGTGACACCTACCACTAGACAAAAGCTGAGGGACGAAATTTTTAGCCTCATTTTCATATTTTGGAACCCTAGACTAAGAAGGAGGCGATTTTGAAGAGGTATTTTGGACTACAAACTTTGGGTAAGTGATTCTACTCTATTTCTAATCATATTCCATCAAGATATCTTAGATTTTAACCTTAAAATCATGTGAATCAAAGTGAAAATTTGTGAAACTTTGTCAAGTTTTTGAAAAAAAAGAATTTGAGTCTTGAGAGTTGATTTGGATTCGGTGTTTGAAACTAATCACATATATGAACTTGTGGGGTCATGGGTAGTCGGAATAAACCACTGGAGCCGGTTTTGACCTAGCGGGCACCGGGCTGATTTTATTTACTTTTAAGGAGTTGTGTAAATATAATAGCTTTATTTATTGGAATTGATTTCTCTTGCATTATTTGATGTTATTAAGTCGATATTGGTTAGATTTGTGACGAGCTAAGGTGAATTGTAAAGAGAAAGAAATTCTTGAGTATTGATTGAGGGCTTTTGAGGTAAGTATCTTTCCTAACATTGTGTGGGAAAATTACCCTGTAGGGATTGGATGATGTACTATTTGAACTACGTAAAAGACGTGTACGCGAGGTGACAAGTATGTGCACGGCTTATGTCTGGAAATTTGACCGGTTTAGACTCTTAGGTTCTTATGTATATTAAAATGACGTTGTCTTATTATGTTAAATCCTCCATTGCTATATGTACTCTTACATATCTTATTTGAAGTTGATTGGTTCATGTTCCACCCTTTATTTCCAAATATACTCTTATATGCCTTAATTGAAGTCGTTACTTCTTTATTGCCATGTATCTCTTCCGTAGTTGATTATCCTTAATTGAAGTTATTGTTATCTCTTCTATTGTTGACTTATCCTTATTTTGAAGTCATTGTTACATGTTATCTCGCTTATTGTTGAGTTGTTCATAATTGGAATCATTGTTACATGTTATCTCTCTTATCATTGAGTTGTACTTATTTAAATCAATATTACATGTTAACTCCCTTATCGTTGAGTTTTACTTATTTGGAATCATCGTTACACGTTATCTCTTTTATCGTTGGGTCACTCTTATTTGGAATCATTATTACATGTTATCTCTCGTATAGTTGAGTTGCTCTTATTTGATATCGTTGTGTCACATTGTTTCTCTCATTGTTGAGTTATTCTTATTGAAACTATTATTTCTTGTCATGTATTTCATTATGAGTCATTCTTCCATTTCTTTGTGTTTTGTAATTCTTATGTTGATTTACTTGTCGTGCTCTCGTGTTATTGTTGTTGTTTATTGTACTAAATGTTGTTGGGCCAATGGCTATGTGTGATTAAGGGTTTGGAATTGTTTTTAGGAGATATTGTGGCATGCGGGCACATGTGGTGCGAGTTGTTATGTTTTGACACACGTGATATTATTGGGAGGAATGTCTGGGTGTTCGCACGTGATTTGTCCGTGCTATTGTTATTAATGATATTACACATGCGGCGTGACATATATATATATATATATATATATATATAT